>NC_068278.1:2896995-3196995 GCF_025860055.1 Xyrauchen texanus | reverse complement strand
CTGCCCAGGAAAAACGGGATGTCTGGCCACCCAATCATAAATAAGCTGTTCTCTTAATATTACCCTCTGACTCATAGTCTTTAAAATCACATAGAAAAGAATGAAGCAGTTATCAAGCTGATCTATGGAAAATGTCTATATCCACAGCATTTTTTATTACCTAAGAATCAGCAATCCTATATAAGAGATCTGTTGAACCATCTCTAAAAATGCACTGCTTTAGTTTTTATTAATCTCCATCATGTCACACAGCTGTGTTAATGTTGTTTTGAAATGAAAAACTAATGAGCATGTGTCCGGCCTGTCAGCCTAGTGCGTGCTCCCCAGACCCCCCCCAGGAAACAGAGTCCAGTTCGCGAGAGACACACGTGGGCGGCACAGATCAGAACACTGCCTCATAACACACACCGTGATTTATTATCACATCAAACCAGTTGAATCAATCTGCACCAAGCACACGCTCATAGCACAAACCTACAGCTGTGTTTTGTTAAAAATGACCTCCACATACAGATACACAAGAAGAGATTGATATTCTAATGGCATGTGTGTGGGCTGATGCGGCGTGGGTATTTCACACACACACACACACACACACACACACACACACACACACACACACACACACAGAGTGAGGAATGGGCTCTTCACAACACATCATAATTGAAAAGTGTGCCGTCTGTAGAGGCCATCTGTGTCTGTGTGCTGTGAGGGTCTGTGTGGGGCAGACTGCAACCCCAGGGAGCAGTTAACACCTCATAGACATAAAGGGCCCCCGCAGGACCGAAGAGCACTCTGAAGGGCCTAATGAGATAGCTGGTGATTATTGCATCTCTGGATAATAAATGAGCTTGATTATCAGTCTTTATAAATGTGCATCAGATGTTTGGAGAGATTTTAATCATGTTTTCAGCACAGTGATTCTATTAACACCTTTGAAAATAATGTGAGTTTTTCAGTGTTACCTTTCTAGCTGCTGTGTGTATTTTATCGATGTAAAAATAATTTATCCTTTACTAGTTTTAGTCAGCTGTAAGTAATCCATTAGTGAGCTGACTTTCAGATGAGTCTAAACACTGTTGGATCGGTGGTCGTTTCAAAAAATTGCTGTGTTTAAATGGTGCAACATCAACATCACTAATCCATCTCTAATGACTGAAAAGTGAAATGAAGTGCATTACAAGAGCACAAAGCTTGACAATCTAAGTTTAAATTAGTGGTAATTTGAACAAATGCATAACATGAAGTATTAACAACCACCTAGCAATGCCTTAGCATCCACCAAGAACACCCTAGCAGCCACCAAGCAATGCTCAAGAAACCACCTAGCAATGTCCTAACAACTACCCAAAACATCCTAGCAACCACCAAGCAATGCCCTAGCAAACGCCTAAAACCCCAGCAACCACCTAGCAATGCTCTAGCAACCATAAAGAACACCCTAGTAACCAAGTATCAGAGCCCTAGCAACCACTTAGCAATGCCATAGCAAACACCCAAAACCCCAGCAACCACCTAGAAATGCTCTAGAAACTACCAAGAACATTCTAGCAACCACCTAGAAATACCATAGCAAATACATAACAACACCATAGTTATCATCTAACAATGCCCTAGCAACCACCAAGAACACCCTAGCAACCACTTAGAAATGATCCAGCAGCCACCTAGCAATGCTCTAGCAACCACTAAGCAATGCCCTTAAAAACCACCTAACAGTTTCTTATCAACCACCAAGAACACCCTAGCAAACACCTAGCAACACCCTAGGAACCACCTAGCAATGCCTTACAACTCACCCAAAACACCTTAGCAACCATCTATGCAATGCTCCAGCAGCCACCTAGCAATGCTCTATGAACTACCAAGAACACCCTAGAAAACACAAAGCATCACCCTAGCAACCACCTAGCAATACCCTAGCAAACACCCAAAAACCCCAGCAACCAACTAGCAATGCTGTAGCAAACAACAATAACACCCCAGCAAACACCAAGCATTACCCTCACAACCACCTAGCAATGCACTAGCAACCACAAAAAACATCCTAGCATCCACCTTGCAATGCCCTAGCAAACACCCAAAAACCCAGCAACCACCTAGCAATGCCTTAGCATCCACCAAGAACACCCTAGCAGCCACCAAGCAATGCTCAAGAAACCACCTAGCAATGTCCTAACAACTACCCAAAACATCCTAGCAACCACCAAGCAATGCCCTAGCAAACGCCTAAAACCCCAGCAACCACCTAGCAATGCTCTAGCAACCATAAAGAACACCCTAGTAACCAAGTATCAGAGCCCTAGCAACCACTTAGCAATGCCATAGCAAACACCCAAAACCCCAGCAACCACCTAGAAATGCTCTAGAAACTACCAAGAACATTCTAGCAACCACCTAGAAATACCATAGCAAATACATAACAACACCATAGTTATCATCTAACAATGCCCTAGCAACCACCAAGAACACCCTAGCAACCACTTAGAAATGATCCAGCAGCCACCTAGCAATGCTCTAGCAACCACAAAGAACACCCTAGCAACCACTAAGCAATGCCCTTAAAAACCACCTAACAGTTTCTTATCAACCACCAAGAACACCCTAGCAAACACCTAGCAACACCCTAGGAACCACCTAGCAATGCCTTACAACTCACCCAAAACACCTTAGCAACCATCTATGCAATGCTCCAGCAGCCACCTAGCAATGCTCTATGAACTACCAAGAACACCCTAGAAAACACAAAGCATCACCCTAGCAACCACCTAGCAATACCCTAGCAAACACCCAAAAACCCCAGCAACCAACTAGCAATGCTGTAGCAAACAACAATAACACCCCAGCAAACACCAAGCATTACCCTCGCAACCACCTAGCAATGCACTAGCAACCACAAAAAACATCCTAGCATCCACCTTGCAATGCCCTAGCAAACACCCAAAAACCCAGCAACCACCTAGCAATGCTCTAGCAACCACAAAGAACACTCTAGCAACCACATATCAATGCCCTAGCAACCACCAAGAACACCCCAGCAAACACCTAGCATCACGCTAGCAACCACATAGCAGTGCCCTGGCAAACACCGAAAAACCTCACCAACCATGTAGAAATCCTCAAGCAACCACCAAGTACACAATAGCAACCAAATATCAATGCCCTAGCAACCACCAAGAATACCCCAGCAAACACCTAGCATTATCCTTGAAGCCACCTAGCAATGCCCTAACAACCACCAAGAACATCCTAGCAAACACCTAGCAACCCCCTATTAACCACCTAGCAATGCCCTAAAAATCACCCAAATCACCTTAGCAACCATCTATGCAATGCACCAGCATTCACCTAGAAATGCTCTAGCAACCACCTAGCAATGCCCTATCAAACACCCAAAAACACCAACAACAACATAGCAATGCTCTTGCAACCAACAAGAACACCATAAAAACCATGTATCAGTTCCCTAGCAACCACCAAGAACACCCCAGCAAACACCTAGTATTACCTTAGGAACCACTTATCAATGCCCAAGCAACCACCCAAAACACCCTTGCAACCACCAGGCATTTCCCCAGCAACAACCCAAAATACCCTAGTAAACACCTAGCAATGCACTAGAAACCACCAAGAACATCCTAGCAACCATGTATCAATGCCCTAGGAACCACCAAGAACACCCAGCAACCACTTAGCATTTCCCTAGAAACCAACCAAAACACACTAGTAACCACCTAGCATTTCCCTAGCAACCACCCAAAACACCCTAGCAATCACCTAGCATCACCCTAGCAATCACATAGAATTTCCCTAGCAACCACCCAAAGCACCCTAGCAAACACCTAGCATCACCCTAGCTACCAGCTAGCATTTCCCCAGCAACAACCCAAAATACCCTAGTAAACACCTAGCAATGCACTAGCAACCACCAAGAACATACTAGCAACCATGTATCAATCAGAATCAGAAAAAGCTTTATTGCCAAGTAAGTTTTTTACACATACAAGGGATTTGTTTTGGTGTTGTAGATGCATTCACACAATCTTTAAATGAAACAAGAATTAAAATATAAGCAATATAAATACAAATATAAATATGACCACGCAGTATCAATTAAAAGTAAATATAAAATAAAAGAGAGCAGAGTAGTACAGTGGAATGTAGAGCCAGAGGTGGAGTGTGGAGAGTGTCAGGGTGGGTACCGGGCCTTGTTGATAAGGCAAGTGGCGGATGGGAAGAAACTGTTCTTGTGGCGTGAGGTTTTTTGTCCTGATGGACCTCAGCCTTCTGCCAGAGGGGAGTGATTCAAAGAGATTGTGGCCAGGGTGGGAGAGATCAGCCACAATCTTTCCAGCATAGGTCCTGGAGCGGTGGTAGATTGCAGCCAATTACCTTCTCTGCAGACCGGATGACACGCTGCAGTCTGCCCTTGTCCTTGGCAGTAGTAGCAGCGTACCAGATAGTGATGGAGGATGTGAGGATGGACTCGATGATGGCTGTGTAGAAGTGCACCATCATTGACTTTGGCAGGTTGAATTTCTTCAGCTGCCGCAGGAAGTACATCCTTGATGAGGGAGCTGATGTTCAGCTCCCACTTGAGGTCCTGGGAGATGATAGTTCCCAGGAAGCGGAAAGACTCCACTGTGTCAATTGTGGAGTCGCAGAGGGTGATGGGGGCAGGTGCAGGTGAGGCTGAGTTCTTCCTGAAGTCCACAACCATCTCAACTGTCTTTAGAGCGTTGAGGTCAAGGTTATTTTGGTTGCACCAGGTAACCAGGTGGTCAACCTCCCACCTGTAGGCGGACTCATCACCATCAGAGATGCAATGCCCTAGAAACCACCAAGAACACCCAGCAACCATTTAGCATTTCCCTAGAAACCACCCAAAACATCACACTAGCAACCACCTAGCATTTCCCTAGCAACCACCCAAAACACCCTAGCAATCACCTAGCATCACCCTAGCAACCACCCAAAACCCCCTAGAAACCACCTAGCATCACCCTAGCAACCAACCAAAACACCCTTGCAACCTAGCATCACGCTAGCTACCACCTAGCATTTCCCTAGCAACAACCCAAAAACACCCTAGCAACCACCTAGCAATGCCCTAGCAAACACCCAGAGCACACAAGCAACAGTGTGAAAATCCAGTGTTGTTTTAATAAGCTTGTTTAATTGTAAAATATTTCCAACTGGCTTAAATCCCTCTTATCTGATTTTTTGTAACTAGAATTTCATGAAACCTTTCTGATTACTTACGTGAACTGTATGATTATTAATCGAGACTGATATGTTACATCCAAAACATGTTGTCAGATACCACCAGAAGAACATGTAACACATTAAATCTGTTCACTCATCCAAACCGTAGAGGATATCACTCATTATCAGATTTAATTGATTGTTTACTCATGAAAGCCGTTGGGTAATGTTGTGTACCCCAGAGGACCAGCAGACTCTCTCTCTCTCTCTCTCTCTCTCTCTCTCTCTCTCTCTCTCTGCTCCATTAGTCGTGAATGGAGAGGGTGATGTGTGGGACCCTGGGGAAGTGTTACTGTCACCACTCATTTACTCTTACCATCTGACGCCAAACTAGCAGTGAGATCCATCCTTATAACTGACTTACAATATAAAGGTATTCTTAGGGTGGCCAGACATTCTGTTTTTCCCAGGACAGTCCTGTATACAAGCACTTTTTCTAGTGTCCCAACTTATTCTGAAAAAATTGTGTTTTGTCCCGTATTTCCCCTCTCCTACAATTTTTGTGACTTTCTCAGTCATGTGCGTATTCTTATCAAAAGTAGTCAAGGATATGGCTAGTAAAACCAATACAATCACACCATGTTATTTGAAGTACATGACTGGATTAAACTATCCAATCACAATCCCCTCTCAATAGACATCCAGTTATTGAACTGATTGAAGAGTCAGTTTGAAAGAGCACACAGATGAAATTGCAGCTGGAGAAATGTCAAGGAAGTGTGCATGTACATTTTTCAGAACAAAAGTGTGATCTTCCCCATTTATTTTCAATGGCCGCTCATCTTTGACCAGGAACACCACAATTCTACAGATTCCATTGTAGAGGGGTCACTGTGGGGGAAAGACAGTTCTGGTGTGTGTGTGCATGCATGTGTGTGAGCGTGTGTGTGTGTGTGTGTGTGTGTGTGTGTGTGTGTGTGTGTGTGTGTGTGTGTGATAATGTTGGATGGAAGAATGGATGTTGGATGCAGTTCAGGGCAGGATAAAGTTCATCTCTGTGAAAAAGAAAGCATGTAATATTCAAAAGAGATTGTCATGCACTGTACGTGATTATATGTGTGTTTGTGTGTGCACTCGTGTGTGTGTGCGCGCGTGTGTGTGTGTTTTAGTGCGCATGTAATGTAATACTCAAAGAGTTTGTGTGCTAGTGCGCGTGCATAGATCCAAGGCCTTTATATTTGCAAGCACACATGCACATACAGTATGTGAACATGAATATGATGAACATACTCCTGAACACTAAATGTTTCTCTTATTTTTGATCTCCCCTGTTCATTTTCAATGACCGGTCATTTTTGACCAGGAACACCACAAGTGTGACTTTGTGCCATTTTGTACAAAATAAAAGCATTTCAAAACAAACTACCTTATTAAAAAACAAAGCACACTACTGTGATAAATAATACAGAATATTTTCATATTTTATTTAATAATGCCAAAATAATTCACAAATAGTGCTTTTTCCACTCATAAACAGAGGTGCATAAGGTCAGGTCAATGAGGCCTACGATAAATAAGTTCCAAAAAGAAATACAAAACCTGTGCTAATTGACTGAAAACAAGTTGACAAAAAGATCTAATACAATATTTGATTATAATATAGCATAACGAGAGATTTATAAGCAATTTTTTTATAGGCTGGGAACTCCAAAAGCGTAAACCCCTGCATTTGTAATCTGTGTAATCTGTGTATTGTCTTGGACTCATAAACACACCTGTCACTGGAGCATCTGGGAGCATCTTAAACTCCTCCTAGTCTGTTTAAACAGTGCAACCAAGCATTTTACTGTCAAATCCAATTTGCGGAAACTGTCTGCTAAACTGAACAGAGTCCAGATCCGCTCAGATTAGCTATGCTTTTACATTTCATTCACTCTGTGTATTTGTACTGACTTTCACACGCCTCCAGTTACATGGATTACAATTAAAGCTAAACCACAGAAGCCGAGTCAATCTTACTTAGTCACCTGTGAAAGGAAGGATCTAGACTCCCACAAGTAAGACAAATCCCAAATGAAACCGCTTTAATATCTTATTTGTTTCCCCTAGACAGCAATGAGATTAAATGTAGACTTTTGCTGTCTTCTCGTGCTTCTCAGATGTTTCTCCTGAGAAAAAGACCCCAGTTATCTCACATGTGTCTCCTCCAGACTTTTAGAAGAGATCTGAAGCTGCTAAGATTTAGATACCAAAATCTGCAATCAAACGTCTCTCAATATGGATTCAAACATTCCCACATTAAATTCTTCCAAGAGCAAATGAGCCACAATAACTGAATAGCTCTACAACTATATGTGAACAATTGTCTAATTTGTATCTATTTTTATTTCACCAAAGGAATTTTAGGAGTAACATCTGAGATGCCTGTTTAAATGCAATATAACTGAGAGAAATGTCTCCTGAGCTATGAAAGAGCAACCATGGAACAATAAAATGTTCCTTTGGGCTCGCACCAGATAACTGAGTAGTTTCAGACTGTTGTAACCTTCACTGAGTTCATGAGGTCAATGAGGACAATGTGGGGTGGCTGTGGCTCAGGTGGTAGAGTGGGTCGGCTGCCAATTGCAGGGTTGGTGGTTTGATTCCCAGCCCACATGACTCCAAATGCCGAAGTGTCCTTGGGCAAGACACTGAACCACAAGTTGCTAACAATGTCAGGCTAGCGCCTTGCATGGCAGCTCTGCCGCCATTGGTGTTTGAGTGTGTGTGTGAATGGGTGATTGGGACACAGTGTAAAGTGCTTTGGTAACCTCTAAGGTTAAAAAAAGTGCTTTGTAATTGCAGACCATTTACATTGAACAATTTAATTCTGGTTTTATTTCTTTGCTAATAAAGTAAGTTTTTAAGAACTAATACAACTGAGTTATACAGAAGCACCGGACTTGAGCAATCTGATGGCAAATTTGTCGCGGGGGCTCTCGTAGGCATATATTGACTGTTTGAGTTTAGAGGGATGGTCGCCAGTTGCCACTGTCATGCGCGGGGTTAATATGCACGTTTTTCTTTTTTTCTGTTTGTTTGGTTTGGGGGGAAGTGCGGAGTTTGAGTTGCACTAATGGGGAATGTGGTCTTTATAATTGTATTTTTGACACACTATACGTTTTTTCTAACATGCCAAAATGTCAAATGTTAATATGAGTGAATTGTCTCTCTCCACGTGGAACGTGAATGGGCTGGGGCACCCCATTTAAAGAAGGAAAGTTATTTATTTTCCTAAACGTAAAAAATAAGATATAGTGTTTCTTCAAGAAACACATATTCCCCGCAGGAAAAACTGACGACTGAGCAAAGAAATTCTCCTGATTCTGAGAAAACCTTGGAGGAGCTTGGTGAGATAATTAAGGCTCTGGGGCGAAATGGTTTTGCCGCTACATTTTTTTAGATCTTATGCTACAGAATTGGCTCCATTTTTGTTAGAAATGTATGCACAACCATTAAAGACTGGAAAGCTTCTTCCAACCATGACACAAGCCCAGATCAGTCTGATTCTTGGAAAAGGACAAAGATCCAACTGAGTATAAGTGTTACCTCCAATTACCCTGATCAAGCTAGATGTTAAAATATTGTAAAAATTCTGGCTAACTGATCTCTTATACAGTATCTCACAAAAGTGAGTACACCCCTCACATTTTGTAAATATTTGATAATATCTTTTCATGTGACAACACTGAAGAAATGACACTTTGCTACAATGTAAAGTGGTGAGTGTACAGCTTGTATAACAGTGTAAATTTGCTGTTCCCTCAAAATAACTCAACATACAGTCATTAATGTCTAAACTGCTGGCAACAAAAGTGAGTACACCCCTAAGTGAAAATGTCCAAATTGGGCCCAAAGTGTTAATATTTTGTGTGGCCACCATTATTTTCCAGCACTGCTTTAACCCTATTGGGCATGGAGTTCACCAGAGCTTCACAGGTTGCCACTGGAGTCCTCTTCCACTCGATGACGACATCACGGAGCTGGTGGATGTTAGAGACCTTGTGCTCCTCCACCTTCCATTTGAGGATGCCCACAGATGCTCAATAGGGTTTAGGTCCGGAGACATGCTTGGACACTCCATCACCTTCACTCTCAGCTTCTTTAGCAAGGCAGTGGTCATCTTGGAGGTGTGTCTGGGGTTGTTATCATGCTGGAATACTGCCCTGCGGCCCAGTCTCTGAAGGGAGGGGATCATGCTCTTCTTCAGTATGTCACAGTACATGTTGGCATTCATGGTTCCCTCAATGAACTGTAGCTCCCCAGTGCCGGCAACACTCATGCAGCCCCAGACCATGACACTCCCACCACCATGCTTGACTATAGGCAAGACACACTTGTCTTTGTACTCCTCACCTGGTTTCCGCCACACATGCTTGACACCATCTGAACCATCTGAATTCTTGTGCATCATCTTTAGAAGAGGCTTCCTTCAGGGACGACAGCCATGCAGACCAATTTGATGGAGTGTGCGGCGTATGGTCTGAGCACTGACAGGCTGACCCCCCACCCCTTCATCCTCTGCAGCAATGCTGGCAGCACTCATACGTCTATTTCCCAAAGACAACCTCTGGATATGACGCTGAGCATGTGCACTCAACTTCTTTTGTCGACCATGGCGAGGCCTGTTCTGAGTGGAACCTGTCCTGTTAAACCACCGTATGGTCTTGGCCTCCGTGCTGCAGCTCAGTGTCAGGATCTTGGCAATCTTCTTATAGCCTAGGCAATCTTTATGTAGAGCAACGATTCTTTTTCAGATCCTCAGAGAGTTCTTTCCCATCAGGTGCCATGTTGAACTTCCAGTGACCAGTTTGAGGGAGTGTGAGAGCGATGACACCAAATTTAACATACCTGCTCCCCATTCACACCTGAGACCTTGTAACACTAATGAGTCACATGACACCGGGGAGGGAAAATGGCTAATTGGGCCCAATTTGGGTGTACTCACTTTTGTTGCCAGCGGTTTAGACATCAATGGCTGTGTGTTGAGTTATTTTGAGGGGACAGTAAATTTACACTGTTATACAAGCTGTACACTCACTACTTTACATTATAGCAAAGTGTCATTTCTTCAGTGTTGTCACATGAAACGATATAATCAAATATTTACAAAAATGTGAGGGGTGTACTCACTTTTGTGAGATACTGTACATACAGATCTGGTGGGGTTTATTCGGGGCCACAGAAAGGAGGATAATTTTCCAGAGGTGGTGGTGGGAGGTGTGGCACATAAGCTTTTGCTTTACGCAGATGATATTTTATTATTTGTCTCCGACCCTACTAGATCTATGCCGCCCGCCACAAGTGACTGCCAATGTCGCCAATGCCTAAAGCCGCCACTGAGGCCAGGTTTATGAAGCACATATATGCATATTATTTTCTTGCAAGCATTATCATATTATCATTCAAAGATCATTATTCTGGAAAGTCTGTGCACAAACGAAAATCCAGTTGTGTCAAAAATATTAAATCCCATTTTGAAGCTGCTTTTACCAGATGATCGCTCATGAACGCCACACTATTGTCATAATTGCCAGTAGGAAACTGGAGTTCTAAATGGATTTCTACCTCGGTCTACCCCTTTCGGATTTCTAAACTCTCACTGGATTTGCATGTGCTGCTTGTAACAGGTTATAGGGATAGGGCTTAGGATAGGGTTAGGTTAGGGTTACTGCAGCACTCCAAATAACACAGAGCATGAATATTGCATGTGAATCTTGCAAGACTGTTAATTATGACATTGTGGTGGCATAGGAGCTTTTGTTGATACAGTAATTCTGGCATAACTTAAAGGCAGTGATACTCTGATATGTAGGCTCAGCTAATCTTGATGTATAATGTATTTCAGACCTTCAAAAAACAAAAAGAGAGAAGATATTATAAGTTACTTGGGGATACAGTATTACAGATACAGACTGTTAATAAGTAAACAAAAAAAAAAGGAAATTCACATGGGGCACCTTATCCTTCACTTGCTAATGTACACTGTAAATTTGTTTCGTAATATTAATGGTAAAATACAGAAAAAAAATTGTTTATAGGTAAATGCGTAAGTTACGTTAATATGTAGATACTGTACAAAATTATAATACATATAAAAAGAGAATACATGTAGTTTTAGGGTAAAATATTTATATGTAAAATGTTACGTATAATTAACAGTGAAAACGTATATCTATAAGAGTATATGTACTTTTTACATTAAATTATTGTTAAAAGTATGGTATAAAACTGTAATTGGGCATTCCCAGATTTCCCTGCGTGACTCATCACATTTCATTGATGGGGTGATTTGTGTTATATTTGATGCAGTTTGGTAAATGTTTATTGCATTATTTTAATTTCACGCGTGTTACCTTGATGGTGTTCAGTGTTTGTGTGTGAGTCTCTATATGTTTATTGGTTACTGCTCCTGGAAGAGGCACTATTGATGAACATCATTTGCACTTCTGTAATTACTACAATGATTAACAATACTTTTTAAAGTGAAAAGCAGAATTTTACAGTTTCAGAAGGTTAATATCAAGTTTATTATTTAATAATATAGATGACGGTACTGCACAGTACAATATACAGGCATCAAAATTCAGTAAAGCCTGAAACGTGGTTACCGTATTTTATGTTACATTTCTGACAACCACAGCTGCCATTTTTTTTTTTACAGAAAATTTAACAGGATTTTTTTTTTTTTTACAGTGTATTGATTATTTCTGTCCTGTTGGGGTATCTGGGTAAACATGGCACGCTTATCTCCAAATTGACATATTGCAGTGCCACCTGTATCGAATTTCTGTACTAAAGAGGCGTTGAACTCTTGATACGGCTTTGGTTGCAAGCCAGACCGGCAGTTTGCCGACTCAGCCAGATCTCTCGATTGCTCCAGGTCCATTATCTGTGCCCTGATATAAGATCAATGTGATTAATCTAGGAAAAAAAGAAATAAATATCCAAGACCGGTCTAACCCTCTCGCTGCCAAATGAGCCACTGGAGAAACCTTTTGGGATCGAATGGCCACCCCGTCTTTAAGGAACGCATAACAATGGCACGGCTATAAAAGGCCAGAAATCTGCATCCTTTTAGCAAATGAAAGAATCAAAAGCACAAGCCCGAAATTATAAAGATCAGTACCAGGAAGCAATAGCTACTGTAGGATTTCACTGACAAATTTATTAAAGACCTATATCACTTAATCAACATCAGAAAGAATAAATAAGACATAACATTTTTTACACATAAACAAACACATACAGGATCCGTGGCCCCTCTCAGCCAGATGTTTCCAACAGAGCAATAGATAGAAATGAAAAAGATACATATGAAAACACATAAATGCATAGAAGTACTCCTATTGAATAGCGAGAGACAACAACTACAACTTGTCTATCCCTGTTGTGAAACAAAGTCCTAATGTATCTGTGTATCTCATATTGTCCAAGGAGGTCGTAGGTCGTATAAAAATAAAGACTCCACATTGATAAATATAATGTATATAGACATTTGGCAATGACCAGACACTTTGAACAAAACTGGTGACATCACATTTATACATCAATATCAGCAACGATGGATGATGATTGGTGCATCTTCTTGGAGGACAGAGTCCAATTTTTCAGTTGTGCGTATTGTCTTTAGACCATCGCTGCTGTATAATTTTGTTATGGTAGAGAGATGTTGCTGTAAGGTGTGTTTTGGGAAAGACGTCATGCTCTTCTGAATGCTGTTGTCCTTGTACAGCTGAACAGAAGTCCAAAGCCTTGGCCAGACTTTTTATCTTGAGACTTAGAAATTTGAAAATTGCTTAGCGATGGACCTAACTCTTCTCTCCATGCCAATGACATAAGAAAAAGAAATGATTGAACAGACCAAAAGTGAAGAATCAAGGTTTAAAATTCAGGTATCCACTGTATAATCCCTGTCCAAATTTTTGGTCTCTCTCCATATCTTCAAAGATATCAGAACTGGGCATGGTCCACTTCATCCAACCAGGATGATGGGCTCGCAGGGAAGTCTGGGTACCCACCGCTGCTTCCTGTGGATAAATCAGAGCTCGGACCATTCCCACCACCCATCATCCGAACTGCTGCTGTCATATTTGGCCCTCCGCTCTGACCCACCATAGGCAGGCCTGACTCTGGGTAGACCAGACTGGAGATGAGCTGCTGGTTTCGTGGAAGAGCCTGTAGTGATCCTGGAGACTGCGGAAGGCTGTACGGACTACTGGCTTTGATGTCGTGGTATGACTCCTGCGAGGGCAGCATACCACCGTGCTCCAAAGGGAATGACGCATGACCTCCACCCTGTCGACTCAGAGCTGGAGAGCTCTCGCTCAGACTGCTGTAAATGCCGTTGGAGTGACCGAGCTCGGACATGGCCTCATCTGTACATGCCAAAGGGGAAAAAGGAAAGTGAGCTGTGGATCTTGCAAGTTAAATACTGAGCCACTGGGAATAAAAAATACCACAGAACATATTATCAATTATCTAAAACTTTAGCTGGGGTTTGTATCCAAAAGATACATTTTTAAGTGCATTTCTAAAAATTCAACTAAAAAAGTGTGACTCGTTGCACATTTACATCTACTACATAATGAGCATTAACTTGAGGAAGCCCATCTTGTCATGACAGAGCAGCTAAATGACCTTGCTTTGGCGAGAAATGTATTTGCGGTTTTGGAGCAATTGTACATCGTTTTATAAAATACTGACAGGAGTCGCCACAGAATAAGTGTGATTTCACAAATAATGAGGCCTAAAATGCCTGCTATGCTAATATGCCACAATATGCCACCTCTGTATACCTAGGTTCAAAACTGTTCTGGTGGATTGTGAGAACGAATGCTGGCAAGAAAAACTCTGGGCAGATATCACTGAAATGTTCAAGGAACTATGCTTCTAACCACTAGTGGAGGGCTGTAGTTCTCCAATTGTTGTTAACTACACCACATCATGATGCTGTGTGTTAATGTTCATTGGTACTATGGTTTGGGGAAACACCAAATCGTTTAACTTTAATTCTAAATCAATGAAACACACTATATTTGTCTAATATTTTCTGGAGCAAACGTACCTGTGAATGAAACCTCTGCATCACTGTCCATGCCCTCCTCTTGTGTGCTGTCTTTATCTGATTTGGAGCTCCCACGTGACCTCTTCATGTTCCGGAAATACTGACCCCATCTCTGTCTGCCCGCATCCTTCTTCAACCTCTTCTCCTTTGCTCTTCTGTTTTGAAACCAGACCTGTGCATAGACATTATTTATTTGAACATTTCATTTTTACAATTAGCTTTTGTATTTGGCGCTATTTAACTCTCAGAATTACGCCAACATTTTTAGATCATGAAGCTGTTCTAGAGTCATTTATTATGAGAAGGATATTTCGCATCACTTTAAGAAAAAAAGAAAAAGAGATTTTCATGGAATTGGGACATTTCTTTTGCTAACTTTGACACTAACTACCATCGACAGAGGATTTATTTTTTATTTCATTTTTTTTTTTTATTTATTAAATGTATTGTTTTATATTTGATGTAATGTACTGAAACGTAGATATAAATTACCCAACATGACCACAATCTCGTTAAATTAATTTTCCAATTGCTTTCATAAGCAAAAACATGGAAATGGTTTGTTACGCGTATGAGTATATCCTGTCAAATTCAGCGTGATTCAGAAACATTTATCGGGTATTATTTCACAACAAACTGAGTCAGAATGTCTTCAATGTTTTCCGAATAAAACGATAGACTTATAAAGCAAATGATTAAATTACTGTATGGCTACATAAAGACGATAAAGTTTAGGCCTATTAAAGATCCAGTCATTTTTGGTGACTAATGAATTATATGCTTTATGTCAATGCTTAATAATAGTTTAACAATATATAAATATTCAATGCATGCAATTATTTCTTTAAGTTAAGTTACTTTTTTAATTGCACCAATATATTAAAAGTATATTCGAAGTGAAAAAAGAAACTATCCTCGCCTCTCCATGTAACATGTTTTGTTAGGTAACCTAAAGAAAGTGCTGTATGTAAAGTAAACGTTACTAATATTATTTAATATTACTGAATCAATCTGACTACATTAGGTTACACCAACGAAAGTCATTTTGAAGGTCAGATCATCATAGATCCTCACCCGAGATAACTGACCGCATTTATTCTATCAGTGTCTTCTTCATGAATATTTGTTGGGTTAAAATGGTTTGAGAATAAGATAACAATAATAATAATAATAATTAAGTAATGTTAATGTTACCTGCACCACCCGCATGTCGAGGCCGGTCTCTGAGGACAGCTGCTCCCGGACATGTCGCGCGGGTTTCGGTGAATTATTGTACGCGTTCTTCAGCGTCTCCAGCTGCTTGGCGGTGATCGTCGTGCGGGGTCTTTTTGCAGTCGAATCCGCCTCTAAATAGATAACAAACATATTTTGATTAACCAAATAAAATATTTCTTAGCCATATTTGCTTATTTAAATACCAACAGCACCGTTTCAAATTTGAGGAGTAACTCACTAATATAAAATGTGCATCATGTGGGAAATTCTAATAATAATAATAATAATAATAATAATAATAATAATAATAATAATAATAATAAATAATAGGTAGGTATTCTATTCTATATTACTAAAAACGCCAGGACTAAACTTAAAGAATGCATTCTAATTAAATATTTTCAATGTAATTATTCAGTGACGTTCAGTGTAATCTACTCAGTGAACGATACAAAGGTGTCTTCCAGGCCATTTTGTAGGCTATATTCATAAACCCACATTTCCAAATAAAAAATAAAAATAATTTGTCGTCCGATTTGTCTAATATTAACCCGCTGCATGGCAGAAAACTGTCCCGAATGCAGATGCACATCTCTGCTTCATACATCAGCTGCAGTGCTCCGGACTGCACGTGTTTGCGTGTGTATGGCGTTGGCACTTATCGATTTGGAGGCTGGCGAGTTCGCAATTACCTGAGCTGGGTCAAATGTTTATGGACGAGCCCACGACCAGCAAGATTAAGATCAGAGTTAAAAGCAGCCAATCAATATGAGGTCGTCGGATGAAAAAGTAAAACAATTAAGACTTTGAAAGAACTCAAATGAAACTGTATTCTATCGAAATTACCGGATTTTGTCTTTCACAAAACAAAACACACGGTCATCTTGAACAGTACGCCTAGTCAACGACGACTCATCTATAAATGGCGAATAAACCAGATGGCATATATTAGGCCTATTATTAAATGACTGTAACATAATGTCAACCCCTGTGCTTGTGAATGTACCTCTCTGTTTGGCGGTCTCATAATCGGCTTTACACACCAGTCGACTGTCCTCCATCAGGTAATACTCGTCACCTGTGGCCAGCTGCCTTTTACACACGATACACGCAAAGCAGTGCAGGTGATACACGAAGTCCTGCGCCCTCCGAACCACCTGCGTCGGCGGAATACCCTGCTGACATGCGGCGCACTTGGTCCCGAATCTCCTTTTGACAAACATACATCCCATCGGTTAAATGTCAGCGAATATACACATGAATAAACTCTGATAAATGTCACTCACTTGAAGAAGTCATCTTTGCAGTAGACACTGTCACCTCGACTGAAGCATTTTTCGGCCAGCTGTGACTGACAGTCGCTGCATTTCAGACATTTGCTGTGCCAGTGTCGATCCAAAACTTTCAGGATGAAACGGTCCACTATGTGCTGGTTACATCCCGCACACACAGGAATATCTGCAGACAGAAAACACGAGAAAACCGCGAGTATCAAATAATCTGCATCCACACATTTCTTTTTATTCATATATTAGTACATATATTCATATATTATTCAATATGTATTATTATTTAATATTAAAGCCTTTTCGCACACGGGAAGGGACAAATCTGCATAATAAAAAAATGAATAAAAATGAAATAAAAAAGAAGTTTACTGAAAACAGCCATCACAATGTCTGGCAATGATAATTATTCTAGTACTATTTTAAACAGCTATTTAAACATGCATATTTTAAGACTATAGTTATATGCATAATATAATAATAGTACTTAATATATAACCTACCCAGACAGAAATCTGGTATATTCAAAAAACATATATGACATATATGTTGTTTTCACTGATATAAGAAAGTCTATTGTACAGTACATTTATGCAAACATATTTTATTACAATAAAGCACAAAAATGTGTCCGTTTTCATATATGTTCCCAAATACTAGTGAAATTTGAATATGTAGATACTCAAATATATGAACCAATTCTATATTTATGTTCATATATGGCCATCTATCAGATTTCTGTATGGAGACCAAATCAAACTATCAGATCAAAAGAGCGATAAAATGACACGAGACTATGACTGGAAGCTGGAATAAAGAAAAAATGTAATTTTTGCGTCATTTATTATCATATTGTTATTACAATTATGTATTTTATTTATTTATGGTGTAATACAGGCAATTGGACTGAATGGATCAAAGGCCGCATGATGTGAACTAGTTGTCAGGTTCACAGCTAAATCTTAATCAAGTTCAATGTTGTAGTTAACTTCCGGTATATCTGTCACTTATCAAAGAACTCACTTTCTTGATTTTTCAACATTGTTATTTCAAAATTATTATTATTATTATTATTATTATTATTATATTAGGCTATTATCAAAAAAGCTCATCTTTTGCAGAAACGCCTTAGATCTATGGAGTCCCCAAAAAACTGTCATTGTCACTCACTGTCATTGAGATCCAGAAAATGCGCCTTTGATTACATCTTTCTCCACTGTATCATATTAGTTCAGATCGCCTGCAGGCCTCCACTCTTTCCAGCCTGAAGAAACCACTCTCCACTAGTATCCACTAATCCACATATTCTGGAGCTGTTGACTTTCACTACTGAATAAATAAAGCCATTGCATCTTAATTCTAACGGGAATCAAATATCTTTTGAGAGAGTAGCTCCTTTCACATCAACAGGCCGGACACGTCATTAACAGGTGCACAAGTAGTTATCAATTATTCAATCAAATAACATCTCTAATGATTAGTCTATAAACCACAGGAATCTCGATTCTTCGTTCAAACTGTCGCTACTTAAATCTGAATGAACCTCTGCCTTACTCAGACTGGCAGGTTGTTTCTGGAAAATGCGAATAAAGACTCACTAGAAAGTTTTTCGTTGAAGATTTTCACCTGAGAAGTGGACACTATTTCATGTGCCCGTCAACCTCAAAAATGAGAAAAGTTGGCACTTACTTGTCGAAAATAAGTAGACATATGTTCTTCTGACCCACTGTTTAAGACTTAATCCCACCGATAAACATTCATCCCTAATCCAAAAACACAGCTGTACTACGAGCAAGGTTATAAAGGAGAAATCTGAAACTGCACGAAAACAGCAAGATGATCACATGAACGAATTCGATAATAATATCAAGTATGATTTTTATGATTTTCCTGTAATTAAAAATAAATACAAAGACCAAGGAAAGGCCACTCGTTGTCCCAAACTAACCAACACTAATTTACAAGCTTTGATTCAGTGTAAAGTCTCTCATGCAAGATATGCATAACACGATGCATTCAATTCTGTCAGATCATAATCCGAATAAAACACAACCGTAAATAAAACTGCAGGAAGCGTTTGACTGATGCTCTGGGCTCTCTTGTACCTTTCCGTAACTCTTCTCTCTGCGCGAGTAAAGCCAACAGCATCTCCGTGTGATGGACTGACGGCTCTTTATTCTTCTCCATTTTCATTATTCCGATTAAAGATGACAAAACTCATTGGACAATAGTCGTTCGAGCTGTATTCAGCCCACAGCTGTAAAAATAAACCAGCGCCTCCGCGACAGATTGAGTTTCTGCGCCGTGTCGCTCTTGATGCGCAATAGAAACGCCGCCCCGTTACTCTGGTGACTGATACAAGAGATGGTCATCACCTGGATACAACCAGCACACGAACATCACAGTGTTTCTGATCTTAACGACCACAAAATATTCCACTGATTCACGTAATTGCGCGTCAGAGGAAAAGTTGCCTTGAAAACAATTCATTTCCAATAATTCTGGAAGATATGCAATAATGTGTCATCTGATGCCTTCAGCTAAAACACATGTTGAGCAACAATTCGACAAGTTGTGAATGATCGTTCATAGGAAACAGCATAAAATACAGGCCACTGGCACAAGCAGGTGTGTGTGTCCATCACATGAACAATCCAACTTGCGAAATCTTGTTAGTAATAAAAAAGACATTGCAGCATGTAGCGTGTTTAAACACAAATCCACTGGCAGAATTCAACCAAATAGAAATCGCTAGACAATTGCTTTTGTGAGGATTCATTTCTAATACATTAGAAAACATTTATTCGGAAATGATGCGCGTTGTAACTTTCTACTAATATATATATATATGCCACAAGAGAAAACAAAACTGTCATTATTATCAATCTTTATATTATTTTGATAGATTCATTGCGACACACACGCGTCTCTCTCAAACAAACGCATATTGCACAATGAAATGTTCAATTTTAAGGAATTTCATCTTTGCTTCGTTTTCTTTTTTTCTTTTATTTGCTTTTTCGTTCTTATTTGAAGGATACTATTTTATCCTCTCATTAAAGTGGTCCAAATGAATACGAATAGGCTTATTTTACATATTAAATGTTACATATTTTGGACGAAAGTTACATAGACATATAAAAATAATCCTAAAAATAATCTTAAAAAAAAAAATAAAAAAATAGGGAACACTTTACAATTAGGTCGTACCATTGTTAAAAACATTAGTTAACATGAAATAATAATGAACTATATTTTTTCAGCACTTATTAATCTTGGTTAATGTTCATTTCAACATGTACTAATTCTCTTTTAAAATAAAAGCGGTATCTGTTAACATTAGTTATTGTGTTACGAACTAAGATGAACTATAGGCTACACATGCTGAATACATCATACTTTTATATAGTGTACTTATTTTTTTATTAATTAACATTAGCATAGATTAATTAATGCTGTAGAAATATACCTTTCATTGTTAGTTCAAGATACCTGATGTATTTACCGATATGATGTGTTACCAATATTCAATCGAATTTCCTCTGATAAACGCACAAGTCATAAATAAATAAATCTGCTTCCTATCTATGGACGTATAATGGTGTAGCACGATCATTGTAGACCAAATCAAAAGCATAAATAACAATTATGATAATCAAATGCTGTACCTTTCGCCAAAAAAAAAAAAATAATAATAATATGATTTTTACGATTTACGCATTTCAGTTTCATCATTTAAGAAAACTGAAGAATGTAAGAATTTACGTTTTCGTAATTTCATTTCGTAAAATATTTTTTTAAATTTTTTTTATGAAATTGAAATGTGTACATTTTGAGAATTCTGAAAATAAAACAACAACAAATAAAACTTTTTTAGCGTAACGATTTCGCGACTTAAATGTACAAAATGAAAGATGATCCACTGAGATACACGTAAAGTCTACATAAACTTTTAAATCAGATCATTCCCTATCTCTAGATTCATTTGGGCCAGACAACTGTTTACCTTCGGAAGAAATAAGGGCAGCTGAATGAAATGCTGATCGAGGAAACAAGCAGATGAATTGTATTGACACTGATCTGCGCGCCTTGGGAAATCAGCTTTAGTGCCGCTGCTGAAATCAATGCAACATTCTCACACTTTATCAAGCACATTTTGGTGAAAGGTGCAGGAGGCTGAGATGTTTCTCGTTACGTTCAGCTTTATCATTTTTATGTCGCATTGATCCGTTCACCTTTGATGTGATATAACTAAAGGTGAGACGGGAATATGGTGGGAAAAGCTCAAATTTTGACAACCGTTCTTGACCACGTCACTTACAGCACCATCACTTCTAATCAGAAAGAGTTTGGAAAAACGGCCACAATTTAATTTTGTGCTAATTTGTGCAACCTGCTTATTGCATTCATATCGTAATTGTTATAGGCCGCCTAACATCAACATGCGATATGTGTTATACGGACTCATATAAAAGCTCTGCCACTGAATGCGCAAAATATGTTCAGAGCACACATACATGTTGGTTCACTCTCATCTTCTGCCACATCTTAATTCTTTAATGCACAGCCGTAAACAGGGTGTTTTCTGGTCCAGGTGCTGCACCTGTCGGGTGGAACTCGATACAGGGTTTTAAAGGCCGTGTGTGTGGCTGGAGCTTCGGTCCACTCGTGGGTCTCTCGTGACAACCGAGACAGCACGCGCTTAACATCTGTTCCACGCGCTAACAATGTTGCTCATTATTCATAACGCTTCAGACAAGCGAACGTTCAGAGCAAGAAAACAGTACCAGTACCAAACAAAAGGCCAACTTTAGAAAAGTTAAATGATCAGTATAAGTTAAGAGATTGTGTTTGCGAACTAATACATCTTTTCCAAACATGAAATTCACAGGAAAGTCGTGTTACGCTTTGCAATTATGTTCCATTAGTTAACATACAATTACAATTAAAAATTGTGTTTGTATTAACTAACATTAACAAAGAGGAATAAATGTTGTAAAAATATAGGATGCTGTTAATTGTTAGTTGCATTAACTAATGTTAACAAATAGACAAGTGTCAACCAAAACTGAACCAACCAAACACTCTTAAAAACAAAGGTTCCTCAGTGCTTCTTAGATTAATCAACAACAACAAAATCCACTTCTTATCAAGATTTATTTTAGCTGTATGATATGGTACTGTGGAGATTAAAAGTTATTATTATTATTATTTTTTAGATTTAAAAAAATAATTAGATTTTTAGAACATTATTTTAGATCAGGGTAAATTGTGCCTGGGGTTAAAGCGTGAAATAGACACGTTTTTAGTTTCCAGGTTTATTTTATTATTATTATAATTTTTTTATTTTTTGTATTTTTTTGGTGGAACGTCAAAAGGTTTTTTAATGATATCAGGCTGTAAAACTTTTTTCAAACATGTAATTTCCCGCATAATAACGAATCTCACAACCAGTCAAACGCTTTAATGGTTCATGTTGAATGGAGCTCTGCTCAAGACTGGTTCGAGACTGTCAAATCATTTCCATGTCAAACAGCACATACAGTTGAAAACATTATACTTCCAAATCTCACTTACCTTGACTCGAGCTGTATCTGGAGAAATTCCCAGCGGTCTGACAACTTGATCCTGGATGTTCCAGCAACATTGTGAGTTAAACGAAAATAAAGTCGCAGGAGGACAAATGTTTCTATGATGACTGAAATGAAATAAGAGGAACAGAAAAAGGGGGGTAAAATACTATTTCGGTGCCGGAGACTTCACATCGGTCTACAACTTTTCAAATGTGTGGCGGTGTGGATTGAGTTCTTGTGTTGTTCTGAAGATTTGTGGAGGAAGGAATCTTGATGAGCTGCACTTGTTTAGCATCATAAAAGCGCGTCAGAGCTCCGCGCATGTGTGTGCGCGCGCGCGTGCGTTTGTGTATGAGTGTGTGTGTGTGTGTATCTGCTGTGTTGAAGGAGTTTAGACCGGTGGAGGCGTGCGCACACTGAATCCCTCCCCCTCACCCCGCCTCCTCCACGCGTGTCTCCGAATCAAACGATCCTCCCGTTCATTTCAAACGGTAGTGTCCATCTGACATCGCCAAAATAACATGAAGTGGAACTAAAACATCCCGACACGTCACAACACACAGCGGATAATAACACACTAACACACATTCACAAGTTGAGCATATGGATTTTCACTGTATTTTGAATTTTGTTTTTAATTCAATTATATATCTCAGTAATTATACGGGTTTGCATAAATTGATAGGCTATATCAATCATCTTTAACAGAAATAAGTGAAATACAATTTCTAAATATTTATCTGTAAAATTAAGTGTCATTTTACAACCTCTCATTAGCATGTAGGCCATAACACATAGCAGTGTGCTAAATGTGTCATTTTAACACTGAGAGTAAAGATTTTTTGGGTGTCCTTCGTGTTCACTCACCTTTTATTGATGGATTAAATGTAATTTAAGTAATTTAGTTTGACCGGTATGACTTTATTACAAAAATCTTTATAACACATCCCTTTAATGATGAAACATAAAGATAGGCCTAAAAAAAAGTAGAATTTTACAAAATGATCCAATTTTAAAAGGTGCTAAATTGTAAAAAACTAAACCAAAACAAACACAAATTGGGAATGACCCAAATACATTTGATCTGAAAGGGTGAAAAGTGAGTGTCCTCAAGACAGTTTTCATAAAATCAGGTCAGAGCAATTTATCTCATGCATTTTAAATAATGTATTAATTACAAACTCCATCCATCCATCTGATATTTTTTATGCATGTTATTGAGAAAAGCATTTGGAGGAACCACCAGCTTATCATGGAGTCATAAAACAAGAGTAGACAGAAACATAATAACAGCCTTGGATGCCTTTGTGGACCTGATTGATCAGATCTTAGAGAAACGAGATTGATATTTGAAAACAGTAATGTCAGATTAAACTAAAGCCATCATTTTGAATATCAGTAGTATAATACCGCCCTTAATGCTATTTTATCACACACACACACACACACAAACACACACACACACACACACACACACACACACACACACACACACACACACACACACACACACACACACACACACACACACACACAGTTGTGTTTCCATGTTTTATGGGGACTTTCCATAGACATAATGACTTTTATACTGTACAAACTTTATATTCTATCCCCTAAACCTAACCCTCACAGAAAACATTCTGCATTTTTACATTTTCAAAAAACATAATCTAGTATGATTTATAAGCTGTTTTCCTCATGGGGACCGACAAAATGTCCCCACAAGGTCAAAAATTTCGGGTTTTACTATCCTTATGGGGACATTTGGTCCCCACAAAGTGATAAATACACGCTCACACACACACACACACACACACACACACACACACACACACACACACACACCATCCCATTAACATACACAGAATCTCACAAGCTTCTTACAAATACAGTGTCTCTGTCAGGTCCAGCTCTCAAGTCTGTCTCACTCTCAGTGCTATGTCTCATTTCACTTGATTTGAGTATGTTGCTCAAGTGTTAATGCACCTGGGGCCCACTTACAGGGCCATTTCAATCAGCCTTTAATAGACCTCTGTGGCATCTCGTCCCGTCCGCGTGGCCCCCGTTGTTCGAGGTTCAGTCTCGCAGGAAACAGCACATCCTCTCACAGACACTTGAAGATACTTAGACTGCACACAAGGCACGGCACATCAAAAATACATATTATTGTGGAGTGGAATGTCCACCTTTTTTAAATGATTGTGCATTTAAGGGCCACGAACATCAATGACCTGAGCATCCATCTCTTTGTGAGTGTGTCTGGTGAGAAATTGATCTGGTGAAACAGGAAACAAATGCAAGTGGATGCATCAGAACATATGAATGTCATACTTCAACTGCATACAGTCTGTGCAAGATTACTGTCTGAAACTTTTAAAGGGATAGTTTACCCAAAAATGAAAATGTGTGTGAAATGATCAACAACAACAATAACTTTGAATCACTTTCACACAAATCACTAATGTAACGGCAGATCATCGGTTCATAAAAACATACTTTTTGCCTTATGACATCTAAAGACTTTTACTACAGCGCATGACTTGAACGTTTACGAGAATCATCAACTAAATTATTCAGTTATCTGTAGAAAGATGGCAGCCTGCTTTCAGATATCTTTAGTAAACTCTTGTTTCCTCTTAAAACACACACACTCTTATGTGCATGTGTGTGACATAAAGTCTTAAATGATATCAAAGACATTACTGTATGTATTCTACATCCACAAATATTTTTAAATGCATCATCATATCATATTACCCTATACATAAGCCCTTCAGATTGTGTTGTCAGGGTTGATATAAAACAGCATAACTTTTCACAGGTGCACTAGCCACAAATCAATTTAACAATCTGTAAAGATGGCCTGTAAATATTGAAAGGCCAATATGAAATATGATGATTTTCAGTCTTTTACTTGACTAATGTATATGTGCCCTGAATATCCTAAACAAGATAAATGAGTTGGGTGTGAAAAGGCTGATTTGCTGTGTAAATTGCTCGGAGGCTCTTTGCATACATAAGCATTGCATTACTGCATGTGGATATTGATTGCAGGGTCGTTATAAATTTACAGTATGCTTGAGCAACACCACACGCATGGTAGCGAAATGAGCATTAAAGTTGCCAACAGCATTACTGAGAAGAAAAAAAAGAACATAACTATCATCACAAAAATCACGATTAGAATGAATGCTGTGAGAGGCGTATGCGTCTTGAAGGTCGGACAAGAGCTCACTGATTGTTTCGATAATTTATGGGTATTACTGTACAACACTAGATTCTTTAAACTCAATGTTACATTGACCTTTTCCTTGAAACAAAAACAATTCATATTTGTTTGCTTTCAAAGTCAAATCTTAAGCTATTTCTCAAATGTGAAACAACACCACAACAGCACTTGTACTCGCTCATAACTGAAACAATATATGTTCATTATTTCAAAATATTCAGTCATTTACAAATATATGAGTAGTTTGAGACTCACCACAGAGCGTAGTTTCTTTGCCATGATTGGGATTGGTGGATTTTTCTCTGCTGAATCATGGGTATTGTAGTTCTTCACCAGGAATTCTGCTTTTAAACATGATTTTTAAAACATGAAGTTGAAATAATGCGGACTGATGGCGTCAACAGAAGCATATAACATCAGTTAACAACCTCGAGGTCACGGAAAGTGTGTCTTTAAAGGTTAATAAGTTATCGTAAAAAATCAGTTAGCTTATGGAGAAAATGAAAGGGATTTTTACTTCCGGAACCAGACTGTTGCACACATATCAAACTACCATACTACTCTTACTATTTCTGCAGTATATACTGCACTGTAGCAATAATAGTGTATATTCTACAATGCAATGTTCCCAACTTGACTGTCATTGACAACTGAACCTGAAATAATATCAACCAAGATATCACACAGTAATATGATCAATACAACGGCACAACGCAAAACAGGCTCATTTACTTACCAACATTTTAGCCTTTTTCAAGGTAAATGAAAGGCTTTTTTTCCATAACCTGCACCTTTGAATCTAAAGTATGCATTTGTAGTCAAGTATACTTGATCACTATATTTGATCAAACACCAAAAAGTTAATACATTTGAAAAAAAAAGGGATTAAAATAATAAATTAACTATTTCATGAATTAAAAATGTGCATAAACTACAGTTCTAAATTGTTATAATTGCAAAATGATTTCTGTTTCACATATTATTACTAAAAAGTAGTACACAGTACACAGATGGGTAAAATGGGACATAGGAATTAATTTAGTTCATTGTAGGCATGATTTTAGGTGATGTGGGCGTGGCCGAACGACATCTGTGGAGAGCGAGGTCAGGAGAGGAAGAGGAGTAAGGATTGACACCTGTGGAAATCACCTCTAAAAGCTGTTTTGTGTTGCAGTGAGAGCTGGAGGGGGTTAAAAGGGCAGTCCAGACTGCCGGAGGGGAGAGAGAGAGACAGAGTTTGTGGAACCTGTTGAAAATCAAACTGTGTGTGTTATACTGAAAAGTAGTATAAATAAAGAAACTTTACGTGGATTGATTATCCGGCTCCTGCTTCATCCTTCCTACCTGAACAAGTGACTTATCACAATGGTGTACTGATTAATTAATCAAATTAATCGCATATATAAATATTTGCTGAGAAAGCCCTGAAATAACAATGATTCAATATATAATGATAATAATTATAAATAGTTATATTTAAATAATTACAAATAATACAATAAAAACCATTTAAAAAATCGATATTAAAATGCATTACATTATTGTGGCACAGGAGTTAAGCATTGATAAGACAACACAAATTTTGGCTTTAGAATCCTTTATATTGTCAATTTGCATATTATTGATCATAAGCCAATCATTGGCATACAGTTCACAGCAATCCAGTTTGAAAGTGAATTTGTCAGTCAGTCCGAGATTTATTATGAGGGCTTGTTTAAGGACGTGTCAATGTAAACCTGTGTAAGCATACTGTTTTTAGGTTGCTTTGTCAATATTAATACAGTTTAATACTTCAAAAAACACGGCTTGTGATCCTAAGTTTGGATTTGCACTCCATCAAGCTGTTTTAAATGGTAGAATGTATCCTTGTGTTGTCCTGTCTGCTGGAGGGTTGGCTTGTTCTCTGTATAAGCTGCGTGTTGTCTATACAGCTGAAGTTTCGCTTACTGCCCCCTGGAGAAAGCAGGTGGTACTTCAAGCTTGAACTGCCCAGGAATCTTCCTTATTATGGTCTAGAGACATGATTAATTGCATAATTGTTTTTAACAAGTTATTTTTAAAATAATTAATCACAATTAATTAATTTGTTGAATTGAAAGCCCAAGTTATTTGTAAAAGTGAGTCAGTTATAATGGTTCCTACACCCCTTAATGGGGCTAAAGACTCCCCAGTGTAAAAGGCAGTTTTGATTGTATTTTCTCCCAAAACACTAAATTACCAAACACAAAATCTACCATTTATCTTGATACACTTTGAGACCAGAAAAAAGCACAAATATAAGGCTATACAAATTATAATGCTGTTGTATGTGCAATTTTTATATGTTTATATGCTTATAATCTTACATACAATGTATTAAACTTACTGTGTTTGCTAAACTCGTTTATGTTGATTTGTCAATAAATATCCCCAGTAAATGAACTTTGTACATCGCAAAATAGCACTTGCATATGCATGCATTCAAAAGTATGTAAACAAGTGGATGTGCGTCGGGAGGTGAAGTTTGATGGTCAGGGGTTCAGTGCACTGCTCCTGACACCAGGTCTCTTTTGTGCTGCTGTCATAATCAATCACAGATCTGAATGGGGGGTCTTGTGCGGGGAAGGAGGACACCAATCGCACGCCTCATTAAACAGGCTTGGTTACTCAATGCAGCCGTGATCCCGACAGGACACTACGCCTGATGCTGTCTGCCGGGACACCAAACACACTGGACTGTGGACACTGGGTGGAATCTCGCAACAGGTTTTACAGTCTATTCAAGTCAAAAGAACAGGGATAAGGAGGTTATTCAATGTTTGAAAAGTCGATGACACTGAGCAGTTAGGTTGTAAACATTATGTTAACATTAGGCATTGCAGTAGATATCATGAACTAACAATTCCAGGTTCAGCATTTGTAGCATAATGTTGATTATAATAGAAAATTATTACGAATTGAGGCTATCCTTTTGAAATAATGTGTATTTGAATGTTTATGGACTGGCCCCATTCACTTGTAAGTACCTTACTGTAACCACAATACATAATTAATTTATTTATTTATAAAAGAGGAATGAGTCAAAATTATTTTTGTGTTAATCAACGTTATGCCACAAATACTGCTGATTGAGTTTAACTAAAAACTAACAACACTAACAATGAACAATAGGATATTTAAAAATTAATGTTAAATGCTGTAAAAAATATTTTTATTTCATGATACCTAATGAATTAAAACATTATTGCATATATAACTTTATTGTAATGTGTGACCAGTTTTGGTTTATATAAGGGTACATTTATATTTTGTGTTCCTGTGGTAGGAAATAGTGGTAGCAACGCATATGTCATGGGTTCGATTCCCAGTAACTGTTAAAATGTACTGCTTAACTGCACTGCAAGTCTATTTAGATAAAAGTGTCTGTCGAATGCATACATGTAGCATGTAAATATTTTGTCAACACTTTCCAACTTGACCACAGAAATGTTGAAAGTGTTAGTTCCACCCTGTCACAGTCCAAGCAAAACATTTCATTGTGCCGAAACATTGTTTTTGCCCAGAGTGACCTGCGTGGCCCTTGGCTATCTGTCTGACTAGCCGTTAGCCTAGCCGCTGCCGCAGTCAACTCTCATTGTTCTGAAAGTGTCCATCTGGCAGTTTCATTGGTCAGCGATGGTTTCCAGAGCAGCTGGTGAAACTGTCCAACTGCTCTTCCCTACACGTTCCTGACCGCCCAACTGCCGCCGAGAGTCTGCTGACAGTTCAGAGGGTCTGTGGACGGGTGACACCATTGAGCCTTTTGTTTGACAGACACAGTGACATAGTGCCTTACTACTGTAACTGTCTGACTATGATTAGCTGTAGTGATCAACCTTGTTAAACAAAGACAGTGATGGTTGACACTGGTTGACTCATGAATGTCAAGGTGTCAATGTGTGTTTTATTTTATTAGTTGTTTGTATTAATGACCACAAACTCCATTTACTGGTGCAATGTTTATTTAATTATCTATGTATTTTTTATTTTATTTATTTCACAGCTATTGTCTGTACATTATATTAGATTGATCATGCTGTCAATTAATGTTTTGGTTTGTTTCTTGTTAAAAGTCATAAATGAAAACAAAGGGGGAAAAAATCAGCAAAGCTTTTAATAACGGTGCAATAAGTAACACAAAAGCTGTATGTACGATGGAATAAAAGCAACATTATCTCATAGAAACACGTTACTACACCTACATTTTTACTTCAAAATAATTTTTATGAGGCTCGTTGTATGTATCACGTTTCCTGGTGAAATGAACACAAGAGGCACTACGATAACGACTTTTATAACCTTTCACACAAATCACAAGTAAAACGGCAGTGTGGCAGGGCGGAGGGCGGGGCCGGGTCGTGATCCTACACACCCGGTCCCGTATTAGGCTAATCAAGCCTTCGAGAGGGATTAAGGTCGACTGCAGATGATCGTGCAAGAGAGAGAGATCGTTTACGGGCATGTAATTATCTATGTATTTTTTATTTTATTTATTTCACAGCTATTGTCTGTACATTATATTAGATTTATCATGCTGTCAATTAATGTTTTGGTTTGTTTTGGGGGTACGTCATGCTGGGGGCTCCCCAGCCTGAGAGAACGAGGGAGGAATGTGGCAGGGCGGAGGGCAAGGCCGGGTCGTGATCCTACACACCCGGTCCCGTATTAGGCTAATCAAGCCTTCGAGAGGGATAAAGGTAAACTGCAGAGGATCATGCGAGAGAGAGAGAGATCGTTTACGGACATGTCCGTCATATGTGTGTGTTTGTCTTTTGTTTAAGTTGTTAATTAAAATATTATTTATATCGTCAAGCCGGTCCTCACCTCCTCCTTTCCATTGAATACGTTACAGGCAGCTAATCAGTTCAGAAACACTTACTTTTCGCTCTCTTCCCCACACAATGTTATCCTATGACATCTAAGCACTTTACTTTAGCACATGACTTTTTATGGTTGCATTACATAACTAATATCTACAAGCTTGTTTGAATCCAATCAAATTGCACGGTAGCTCAACTCATAGATCATTGCACTCATGATGCATTGAAACGGGGTACGAGTCCACACGTGAGCCAAAAGTGTCATAGAAGCACCACAAAATAACATGGTTGCTCCAGCAATTGTGTTTTTCATCGCTTTGCTTTTTCGGATAATTTCGGTTAGGTTTTAGGTTTACGGTTGGGAGGTCGGTTTTGTTCATTTAAATCTCGATAGAGCATTAATCTAAAAAAACCTCATCTGTTTGGAGAACATTTAGTCAAGTCATTTAACTTGCTTTTAGCACCACACACTGGACATTTCACATCGGAACTGCCGTGATAAGTGTGATGAACCACATAATGTCAATTTTGCAAAAATGTCACAACAGTCAAGTAATTTTAATGCATTCAAGCTGAATAAAACATAACAGAACAAGCTTAAAACCTTAACCAACTTGGCCAAACAGTTTGTTGGTGCGAACTGATGACAAATTGGTAGGTATCTGGTTTGATGCAGAGCAGAGCAGGTTTATCTTCATAATGTATGTCCAACACAGTTTGGCTATGTGCACATCAACAAAGCGAGTCTGTGAGAGGGGTGACTGCATCTCTACTAGAATCAGCCTCTGAATATTGAGATGCTAATGATGAACAGCATAATGCAACAAAAGGCAGAGTGCTGTGACTGGACACCAGAACAATGGCCTTTAGCTGATGCTCTGACACGTTTACAACCCAGCATGTGTCGCTTGTTTCACCCTCAAACAATAAGAAGCAACAACTGTCCACCACCGCTAAGGAATCTCTCCACACACGTCAAGTCTTTTCATTCCTTTTGACATAAATGACCCATATTTCTTTCAGTTTTTAGTGCCTCTTAAGACCCCTGCTTTATTTGGAGAAATTTGGTTTTGCTTTGTCTAAAAGTGCTAAGACAACGCACATCAGGTCAGACACACTACAAGAGATCAAAGTTCAAAGCCCTAAAGAGAAGTTAACACTTATCCCTGCTTCAAGAGTGGGTGACCTGTTCTGTCTAGTTCTTAGGTGGTCTGTTCTTTCAAAAGTAAACGTTCACGTCTGCAGTTCTACATTCATTACTATTTTGCTATTTGTGCGATTAACTGAAAACCGTTACAGCTGTTTTGTGATGTACTACTTTAAAAACCTTTGGTTCTGCAAGCGCATTTGTTGTATGAACTGCCTTTTGACCTTTGTTGAAAAGTGGTTGAATTAGGGTAACCATACGTCCTCTTTTTCTAGAAAATGCGGTCTTTTTCGGACCTTAAAAAAGCGTCCGGCCGGGATTTCTAAATTTGAGAAAATGTCTGGGATTCAGTTGCATTATGATGTGCATCTGGTCTAATACTTTACTTGCATTGCTTTAACCCCTCTTTGTAAGTCCCGCCTTCTTGCACACCAATTGGTCGATTACAAGAGACTTGCAGCAACTATTGGCCAAATCCCTGCGCTGTTGTGTTCGGCATCAAACAGTTGCTTGACAGTAGCAGCAAATGACAGCTGAGTGAAACAATGCCCAAACGGAAATGCAAATTTACACAAGATTTGCACAAATAATCCCATACTTTCGTGCAGGTGGAGATCCGTGGGAAGCAGAATGTATGACATGTAAAGCTGGCACTTATATGCCAGTTGCCAATAAAGGTGCAAGTGATTTAGAAGCTCTCATGAGCTCTGCGAAGCATCAAGGGTCAGCAAAAGGTGAAAGTTCATCAGGTAAATTTACAGACTGCTTAACGGATTGCTTCATTTTCCATGGCCATTCAAAATAATAGCAATAGTAAAAAATGAAGGTACACTCATGGCATCATGTTTTATTTTAGTACATGGACATTTAAAAGACTGTTGGAAATTTGTATTTATTTATTTATATATATTTATGTTATGCTAATAGTGTCTTCTTCACTGAATAAAATTAGCATAATCCCCCCAGCAAAAAAAAAAGGTGTCCTCTTTTTGGAAAAACAGAATATGGTAACACTATTTCAATAACATTTTTAACATTGCATCCAAAAAAAGCAGACTGATGTCATGAAAATAACGTGACTGTAGCAACATTTTTGCCAAATAAAATTATGTGGTTCATTACACCTATCGATGCTGGTTTGAGGTGAAATGTCCACTGTGTGGCCGCTAAAAGCAAGTTCTCCCAAAAAGATTATATTTATAAAGTTAATGCTCTATGGAGTTTTAAATAAACAAAACATAGAGTATTAACCTCCTAACCAATGGTGTCATGAAAGTGAATGTGAACAAAACAGGCATCATTCCCCAAACCCCACTCCTAAACATAACCGATAGTATCATAAAAGCAAATATGACACATGAAAAATGGAATAGCTGAAGCAACTATGACATTTCGTGGCCCTTCTATGACACGTTTGACTCACATGTTTGTAGAGAACCCAGGTCTACCGCGTACAAAGTCCAACACTGTATCAGTTACTTTTAAATGAAGTTGGTTATGTAATGCAAGCATTAAAATGTGCAAAAAAAAAATAATGTTTTTTTCTCAAAACCTATAGGACCTATAGTGTTTATTTCACCAGAAAACTGCAGCGATATGAAGCAAAAATATAGTAATGTGATTCTATGAGACCAGGTTGAGACGTATGTTTATTGTACAGAAAACAACACTGGTCGAGCGCAAATGTATGAGTTGTGGATTTCATCATTTAATATGAATAAACGATAATGTCATGTGGCCTAACAGAATGGAAAAAACACTAAAGTTTCTTCTACCAAGGTGGAAATCTGAAGGTAAATATTTGCTACATTTGAGGACAGGCACTAGCTTGGTTTAGATCCTACTTATCCGACTGCTACTACTTTTTGTAAATGAGGAACTTTCAGATCAGACAGAAGTTAAGTATGGAGTGCCACAAGGCTCTGTACGAGGCCCTCTGCTTTTCTCATTGTATGTGCTTGATTTCTCATGACATTTGACAAACAGAGTGTGTACAAATGGGACACACATTTTATAATAATATTAATTATAAGAAAATCAGATATCAAAGAGTGTTGAGACATTCCAACATAACTGGGTGGTCAGCAATATTGGGGACTGAAAACATGTACTACTGTTTGGAAATTCATTGATTCAAGACAAAAAGAAAATTCAATTAACAAATGTCAATCAGGAGGTTTAAAATATTGATCTGATAATTCATATATTTGCGAAATAATTCTATTGGGTAAGTTGAGAAATTTCTATTTGAATAGAAATATCTTTATTTTATTTGGTAAAAAATATATTTAAACTAAGAACATATTTATGTCAGGAGCAATTTCAATTCATGTTTTTATCTATTATTAATACAATTTGAGAATTGTCCTCAAGGGTAGCATATACCCAATGTCACCTCCTGCTCACTAAACCTTTATTGGAGATGAATCCAAGCAGATCTGAGCAGGGCAAACTTATATGATGATGGATGTAACGAATCAGCTGCAAAATTAATGTATTTATTATTTGTAATTTCTCCACTTATTAATCACTAAGTATGTCAGTGCTTCTTGGACAAATGGGCTGCCGTGAAGAGCGCAGAGGTCAGCCGTTTAAAAGCGTGCATTTATCACCATGTCGTTATTATATGTCATTATCGCTGAGCAGTGCTTGATTAGAAAACAATTAATTGAACACTCCGCAAATCACACAGGTGTAAATGCATGTCGTTGTCGAGCGTTTGACATTTGTCATTTTTTCATTGAATAGTTTTCATCAGAGATTGAGTGATGTCTTTCATAAAGTCCTTCTTAAAGGACTCTCAAAACTGCAGAGCAAAACAAAGTAGGAGAAGACTGCAAATGAAGCGTGATGTTGTGGGACGGGGAGGGGTGCTAAGGGGGTGGGGGGGTGCTCTAGGTCAGTTGGAGGTACGTGTTTTTCTTTTTTCTTTCCAGTGGCAGCAGGATTTAGGAATGGTGGATAAGGGACAGCACACGTCTCCAGACCCATAATCCCATAGTCTCAGACTCATGACCCACTTTCTTGGAGGAGCGACAGGGATGATCGGCTGGTGTGGAGCTGCGCTCGTGAGCCGAGCCTCAAAAAGGAGGGTGAGGTGGAGGGTCAAAGACAGAATGGCAGGGCAGAATGCGGGTCCCCAGGGGCCTCTTCCAGTCGAGGGGTCCATTCAACTGTTTATGCATCTCACGAGAATACAGCATTCTGTGTATGGGTGTTTCTTTAATCATGGGTAGTTTTTGCTCTATGAATTTCTAGAAAGTAAAGTGTTACTAAAACTTGTTTCACACTCAAATTTTTTTTTATTTGTCTTCTAACTAGGTCTAAAAGTGTATGTGCATGAATCACAGGTGAGTTCCAAAAATTCCCACCACAGTGTAATGTCCAGCACATCTTAAATTCTGCAATGTGTTTAATAGAATTCTGTGTTGGAAATTACATTTTTAATGTTGTTTCTTAAATTAAAATTTAGACTATAATGTCATAGCTACCATTTTATTTATCCTCAAAGCAGACCATCAAATAATATTTTCACACATTTGGCAAAATTACTGCTGGATTGATAAAACATATTCTGCACACAAGTGATATTTTCCATTAACATCACTTATATTTCATCTCAAGCATGCTCTTCACTGACACTTTTGCCTACTTGGTTAATAAGTATGCTAACTTTTGTAAAAAAACTTTAACCCTTAAATGCAGGGGTGTTTCACAAATCATTATTACCTTCTCGAGTCTTTAAGAGACACCTACAGTATATCTATCACAAATGGATCTACAAAATGCCCAGGAAGTGTCGCATTTTCAAGACAATTAGACAATAATAGAATAGCATATATTCTGATATATTTTATGTTTTATTTTTCATATATCAAAGATATAATGCAACAAATATAGAAGAGGATGTATTACTTCAATACTGAAATTTCATGAGACAAGACTGGCTCATATTGAGCCACAAATAACACACAATTTCCACATAAACTACACATAAACTGCACGGATGTATTTTCTCGGGCACACGTTGAGTCTAAACAGATGCACAACTTTCATAATTTCAGTAGTACACCCAAATGACAATAGTCATATCATACTGTTCATATGTTAAACTTACTATAGTTTGCTTCAATGTTGTTTCTACGTCAGCTAGTAATGTCAAATGTAAATCAAACATTAGCGCCACCTTGAGTAAGAAATAGCATTTATAATATTATGTGTACATGCATGTGGAATACTGATAATTCACCACTGTCACAAATAAATATCCTGTGATAGTAAACTTACAGTATATAGGTATGAAATAATCATAAAAATATAATTCATGGAAGTTCAACCCCCCAAAAAACTATTACATATCTCAGGTCTTTAATGACCCTATACACTTTTGGTTATCAAGCAGTTCTTTTTTTTTTTGTTCTTCTGACTATTCAAAAGAGGTGTGGGCATAACTCCTAAAAATGAGTGAGGTTCCGGGTCTTTTAAGACCCGAGGTATGCATTAACCTTGCGAGACGCCAGGTCTACATGCGTGGATGTTGTAATTTGGCTTCGCTATACGCAACACATAATTTAATTGAATTTAAACCGATTGACAAACCAACATGGCGGCGATCGCAGAGGAGTTTGTGTTTGGTTGAAACGCCAACAAAACTACATCTGGTAAGAAACCTGATTAAGTTAATAGTTTGAACCCCGTTTCAGTCAAAAGATGTCGTTTAGTTTAATCCGATATTCAACTTTGGAGTAATTTATCGTAAAAAATGCCCGTTGTTAAACACAATGAACACATTAGTGGACTTTAGGCTTAATTTCAGTTAAAATATCCTATATTTACTGTGCATTATCACACTGAGAATCAATGGGTTCATATAAAAACTGGAAAATGTGTCTTTCAGAGGCTTTATATGCAGTTAGGTTGAAAATAAGGTGCATTTCACACTGTTCTGAGACCAGTGCAGACAGACAGCACACTGGAGGTTAAAGAAGATATACACACTCACCTAAAGGATTATTAGGAACACCTGTTCAATTTCTCATTAATGCAATTATCTAATCAACCAATAACATGGCAGTTGCTTCAATGCATTTAGGGGTGTGGTCCTGGTCAAGACAATCTCCTGAACTCCAAACTGATGTCAGAATGGGAAAAAAAGGTGATTTAAGCAATTTTGAGCATGGCATGGTTGTTGGTGCCAGACAGGCCGGTCTGAGTATTTCACAATCTGCTCAGTTACTGGGATTTTCACGCACAACCATTTCTAGGGTTTACAAAGAATGGTGTGAAAAGGGAAAAACATCCAGTATGCGGCAGTCCTGTGGGCGAAAATGCCTTGTTGATGCTAGAGGTCAGAGGAGAATGGGCCGACTGATTCAAGCTGATAGAAGAGCAACTTTGCCTGAAATAACCACTCGTTACAACCGAGGTATGCAGCAAAGCATTTGTGAAGCCACAACACGCACAACCTTGAGGCGGATGGGCTACAACAGCAGAAGACCCCACCGGGTACCACTCATCTCCACTACAAATAGGAAAAAGAGGCTACAATTTGCAAGAGCTCACCAAAATTGGACAGTTGATGACTGGAAAAATGTTGCCTGGTCTGATGAGTCTCGATTTCTGTTGAGACATTCAGATGGTAGAGTCAGACAGAATGAGAACATGGATCCATCATGCCTTGTTACCACTGTGCAGGCTGGTGGTGGTGGTGTAATGGTGTGGGGGATGTTTTCTTGGCACACTTTAGGCCCCTTAGTGCCAATTGGGCATCGTTTAAATGCCATGGCCTACCTGAGCATTGTTTCTGACCATGTCCATCCCTTTATGGCCACCATGTACCCATCCTCTGATGGCTACTTCCAGCAGGATAATGCACCATGTCACAAAGCTCGAATCATTTCAAATTGGTTTCTTGAACATGACAATGAGTTCACTGTACTAAAATGGCCCCCACAGTCACCAGATCTCAACCCAATAGAGCATCTTTGGGATGTGGTGGAACGGGAGCTTCGTGCCCTGGATGTGCATCCCACAAATCTCCATCAACTGCAAGATGCTATCCTATCAATATGGGCCAACATTTCTAAAGAATGCTTTCAGCACCTTGTTGAATCAATGCCACGTAGAATTAAGGCAGTTCTGAAGGCGAAAGGGGGTCAAACACAGTATTATTATGGTGTTCCTAATAATCCTTTAGGTGAGTGTATTTTTTAAATATCTAGAAATTATTTTAAATAAAAAAATGTATCATGTTTATTCCACTTTTTGTTGAGATGATCATGGTTTTAAACATGCAATAATTGTAATTTTTATAAAGGAGTTTCAGTTTAATATTGAAAGTCTGGGTGTTAGGATTTGCTAGAAGCGAGGACCCAAATGCAGAATGGTGATAACGGGCTTTCACACCAGGCAGACCAAGTACAGGAATGACCGATATCACAGAATAATCAAATAATAATAATAATAATAATAATAATAATAATCAAACTAGCACCAGACAGAGCACAAAGGGAGATTAAATAAGGGAGTAAACAAGGAGGGTAACGAGGGAGGCAGGTGGAACTAATAACAAGATAACAGGGCAAACGAGGGGGCGGGGTTATCACTCAAGACAGAGGAGCGCGTGGCAATGAGAACACAAAACAAAGCCGCACACTCACACAAACATTAGACATGAGTGCATGCTGCCAGGATGACAGAAGAGCAATATGCACTCATGCTAATAAACAACAAGACAAGAGAACACATGACAAGACCAAAAAAACCAAGCCATGCATTCTCACACAAGACACAGGCCAGACAAGACATGAGTGCACACGGCACGAGACAAAACACAAAAGTGCCGGGACTCAGCCACTAAGTGGCTTAATCCAGACACGAGAGAGAGAGAGAGAGAGAGAGAAGAAAAAATACTAAGGGCAGGACTATATAACTTCACAGAAAAAGTTAGTAAGCAATTTGAAACACGAAAAAACATGCTAACATGAATATTGTTTAAATGTTATGCCTATACTTGCTTTATAAGTATAATGTTTATGGATTGACCACATTCACTTCTATTGTAAGTGTCTCACTGTAACACAGAAAAGAGGGATCAGGACAGCAGGTATTGTAAAGGTGTAGCTGTGCTCTTTTGGCTCCATCTGCTGAAACCTGAGTTTAAGTTTGTGAATGGGTTACTTTTGTGATGGTAAAACTGTTCCCATGGTAACGGCAGCCTGTAACTAGACCCCAGAAGAGCAGCAGTCTGTCTTTCCTCAGCATCTGGTCAGTAGTCAGTGACGTCCTCAAAAGATAATGCAACACTCCTGCAATGACATATTTTTGAGTAATATATTTGTCACAGAACTGGAAGTATTCACTTTGTTATTGTGTTCCCAAATGTGTCTTTCTAATTTAATGACTATGTTTCCAAAAGTGTGTCCAGAAACTCCTTCCTGTGCTAATGGAGTGACTCTCTCTTGGTTTGCCATTAGTCAAGATTCTACTTTATATTTATAAATATATAATGATGGAGCACACTGCAAAATTCTGATTAATACTTTTTTCTATTTTATTTCCACTTTTCTCCCAATTTGGAATGCCAAATTCCTGCTACTTAGTAGGTCCTCGTGGTGGCACAGTTACTCACCTCAATCCGGGTGGTGGAGGACAAGTCTCAGTTGCTTCTGAGACCGTCAATCTGTGCATCTTATCATGTGACTCATTGTGCATGACACCACAGAAACTCACAGCATGTGGAGGCTCATGCAACTCTCCGCAACCTATGCCCAACTTACTATGTGCCCCATTGAGAGCGAGAACCACTAATTGCAACTACGAGGAGGTTACCCCATGTGACTCTACCGTCCCTAGCAACCAGGACAATTTGGTTGCTTAGGAGACCTGGCTGGAGTCACTCAGCACACCCTGGATTCGACTACATGGGTGATAGTCAGCGTCAATACTCGCTGAGATACCCAGACCCCTGATTAATACTTTTTAATAGTTTTTGGGTGTTTCCACGTACGTATGCGGTGCCATACAAATTAAACTCAACTTTCTGTCAGTTATCAAGTGTGTTTTCCTATCTCAGGCAATAATATTTCATTTTTTTGTCTCCTGGACAATAGCTGCATGTTTCTCAGCCTGTTCGTAAAATAAGTAATATTTTCCTTTTAACAGAGACAATAAGAAGGAATCTATCACATTGTCTAAAAATGTGATTCAAAAACAGGAGTGATTTATATCAATTTTTAATAAAACTATGAAGTATCATAGAATAATGCTGCATGCCAGGATTGTATATTGGATAACAGTGTTGAATACAGAGTAAAGGTGTGGTCACATACCTTTGCACAGCAAAATTCTGTGGGCGAAATATAGTCATCTCAATGGGAATCCGCACGATCAATTTTGAGGGTGTAATTTGAATATAATGGGAGATTATACTGTGCTGTGTGTAAACCTCAGTCCCCTGGCCACAAGAGGTGCACTAGCGACTGATGCTAGAGGCTGTAGCCTTTAGCCTTCTCGTCAGCGTGTCTGCCTCCCATGTCGGCTAACACAGGTTCGAATCCTGTTCAGAGTAGGTCGAGCAGGACAGGTTACACTTGGTTTGGCAGTGGCCTCTCAGTGAGTGGTGCTATGTGAACATAATGGACAAGGATATAATTTTAGCAGCGAGCAAGGAGTATGAAGTTCATTATTAAAAACAGGGTGCTTGGCAGTTCGTTTTTTGCTGATTTCACACACGCTCAACATCCGACCACGGCATCTTCAACCACAGAATTTTGCCATGTAAATGTATGTGTGACCGCGCCTTCAAGGTGTGAGTCAACCAACTTCCTTGTCAGGGCACTAACCAGGGAGTCAAAATCGTTCCACTGCATTCCAAATTTTAAACTCCATAAAGGACATAAAGGCATCATAAAGGTAATCCTTACGACTCAAGTGGTTTAATCCATGTACATCTGAAATCCATTTTGGGTGAGAAACACAACACTGCCGCCATGTTGTTTTGTCACATGTTATTTCACTATAAATCTTGACATTTGCAGTCTCCTTGATGCAATCATGATTTGAAGCTCAATTACATTTTAAAAAACAAATAATTATATTCTCCTCTCTTCTTCCCAATTTGGAATGCCCAATTCCCAATGCACTCTACAGTAAGTCCTTGTGGTGGCGTAGTGACTCACCACAATCCAGGAGGTGAGGATGAATCGCAGTTGCCTCTGTGTCTGAGACCGTCAATCCGTGCATCTTATCACGTGGCTTCTTGAGCACGTTAACGTGGAGATGTAGTGCATGGAGGACCACGCTAGTCTCCACTGCATCCATGCACAACTCGCCATGCGCCCCACCGAGAACAAGAACCACATTATAGCAACCACGTGGAGGTTACCCCATGTGACTCTACCCTCCCTAGCAACTGGGCCTTATGATTGAAACATTACCTTATGATTGGTGAGAATTTAATGTTGCAGTCAAGGGAGAAGTTCAACAGATATCTGTGGCGGGGCCGGGTGGTGATTCTAAACACACGGTCCCTTATCAGGCTAATCAAGCCTCCGAGAGAGATATAGGCAGACTGCGGAAGATGGTGCGGGAGAGAGAGATCGTATACGGGCAAGTCCATCATGTGTGTGTTTGTATCTTTTGTTTAAGTTTCTCATTAAAGTATTATTTATATTGCCAAGCCGGTTCTCAGGGATGCCCATCGCAGAGTCCTCGACACTGCCGTCCACCCGGGGGAGCGCCGCTGCCATCGGCGGGGGGATGGAGTAGCCCGACCGCCCGGACACGCAGAACGGCCGCAGTCCACGAGGCGAGTGGGGAATGGACTCCCTGACCACCTGGAGTGAAGCTGCTACCAGGGGCGGAGGAGAGCCCTGCCATCCCCCAGAAATGTGGAGGGGTCGAAAGAAGACCGCCGTCCGCGAGGGGAGGAGGGAAGTGACTCCCCGACCGCCTGGCACGGTAGGGCCTCTGCCAGGGGCGGAGGAGTGTCCCCACGTGTCGCCGGGAATGCGGAGGGGCGTTCTGTCCGCCGGGGGTCGTGGGTCTGACTCCGGTCTGCCCAGGGAGGAGTGGCTGTCGTCTGCCTGAGAGGGTGGAGGAGTGATCAAGGACCATGCGACGGTGTATCAGAAACCCGGCGAGTATGTGTGTTTTTCATCTCTCTCTCCTCTCTCTCTCTCACTGCCGCTCTGCGTTTGTCTTTTCCCTCTCTTTGGAATTTCACAGTGTTTTTTGGGGGGTTTCCCTCCCCTTGTCCCCTTCCTCATCCAGGTAGACGGGGATGACCTGCCGGCAGACCCCTCCCCAGGGAAAGAGGAGGGGGTGTATGTCATGCAGAAGATGGTGCAGGAGAGAGAGAGATCATTAAACTGTTATTTATATTGTCAAGCGGGTTCTCGCCTCCTCCTTGCCCGTTTATATCCCTTTACAATATCCATCAAGCCAGACACATTGTGCTTTCTGTTGTGTTCTGAACCTACATTCGTCAATGGATAGTATAGCATTCCAAACTTTAGTACACTGTCAACCTCTGGTACAAAATCACTTAGTTTGCCTCTGAAGACAACTGATTCCTGGCTTTCCTTAACCTAAGCAGTTGATGAAGTTGACATCTGTATTCATTCTTTCTGCATTGTATTGGTATTATTTTCTGATTCTCATCTAGTGCTTCACTGACAACTGACAAAGTGAACAAATAAACCAACTCAAATAAGGGAGAAAACTCTAGTGTTTCTTTTGTTTTTAAGGGCTTTATCTGCTCTGAAAGTATCATGGTGGCTTTTATTAGGGCTGATCTAGATGGCATTGTGCCAGCAGGTCTGTGAAAGAACACACACACACACACACACACACACACACACACACACACACACACACACACACACACACACACACACACACACACACACACACACACACACACACACTCACTCTGTGGATTACAGTTTCATTTCTAAACTCACGCTTGCATCACTTGCATTAAAGTATTTTTGTTTTCCAGAGAGCACATAAAACAAAAGCACACTTTCAGGAAAGTCAGTTTGGAAGAGCAAATAAACTTCAAGGGGTTTTTTTACTCACCGTGATACTACAGGATAGGCTAAGGGCATCCCTTAAAGAATTATAATTAAAAAAGTTTCCTGGTCGAAAACTGAATCGAAAAAAATAATACAAATTTTATTGAATATTGATGGAGCAACATAATTAGTGTAAAAAAAAAAAAAAGAACTGAAAGTTGTTTGATTACATTTTTTTAAAGGGGGGCCTTTTGGCCCAAATTTGAGGCAAAATGCCCATGGAGGGTGTTATCTGGTGTAGATACATTATACTGTACAGGCAATAGTTATAGGTCAAAATTGGACATCTTATGCAAATATATTTGAGACAGCAAGATGCTTTTTTTTTTTGGCAGTTTTTATACTGCAAGGCTATTAAGGCATTAGCACAGATCTGATCTGTTGACCATATCTGATTTTTTTTTTTTTTGTCCTGCCTATTTACATTTACAATGTCATAACCGACATTACTCACCCTCCAAGATGCACTAGGCTGTTAGTCAGCACCAAGGGCGAGTCTAGCCCCTTTTTAGGGGTGCTTCAGCACCCCTAAAACTTGGAGTAAAAAATGTTGTTATTCTAAAATTTTTGTACGTCTTTGACAAGGTTAAATAATGTCCAAAACATACTCCGTAGTTTGTGGTTTAAAATGTATGTGTTAAGGATGAAAATGAAAACAGCCCCGCTTAGCAAATGGTATCATCCTCTTCTCTTCTTCTACTTTTCCTCTGTACCTGCACCGCTCAGCACGACCGTCATCCAGCGCGAAACACACGCAGAGGGAGAACCGGTTATGTAGTGTTGTGAATCAACTAAGTTGCTCCAAAGCTGTGTCTCACACTTCTTTCCTTTTACCTAGAGTTGTTCCGATTCTGAAACCATATCGGTGAGTACTGGAGTCAGTATCCTGAATCACCATGGTACACCTATAATAAGTGTTTATTTTCGGACTATTTTAGTCCAGCAGGTCTACGCCGCTGTGGAGTAGCACAGCACCTGGGTGACTCGTCCATAGTCATAAACGGAGATAAGTAGCGCCGGTTACAATGTTCTTCTGCAAGACGCATGCAGTTCTGTTTATTAACTGCTAGAGCGTGAAACAAAAACAGCAGCGCGACAAATAAACTTCGTACCTGTGTAGTGCGTACGTGTGTCTCTGTTGTTAAAGTTTATCTTTAATTTGATACTCATTTTAACAATCGGGAGTCATGTAAACATGACATCACGTGCGTCTTTTCTGGTCAGTCGTCATGGAAACATGAAGCCCTGGCGTTTGGACCAGAGTAAAACAAACATAAAACTGTATACCACCAGTATGTGTGAAAACACTCACTGTGGCTTTTTAAATGAATTGTTATTCATTCCTAGATTTATATCTGTTATTTTTCAGATGTGGCTGACTATCAAACTAGACAATAAAAGAAAGTTTAATGTTTTTCTTTTGCTGTATTTATTCATTCCTCACACACAGAGGATTTAACCTGAACCAGGCTTAACTCCTGAACTCCTAGCATTACACTCTCTCTCTCTGTCTGTGTGTGTGGCCTGCCAGTGAACAATGGACATACAACAGTTCTTTAAAAGAAAAAAGACAGATTCAGGTGAGAGACTAGGGACAGTCCATAATGACCTCTGTCTTGTTTTTGTTTTTGTTTTTTGTTCTTCTGAAAAGTGTTAAGCTAAAGTAACAGATAATGCAAACCAGCTATCTGTTGTTGTATCAAATTACTTATCTAGGCAATGGTCCCCTGCTTTTATTTATTTTATTTATTTCAAACCCTCAATGGAGAATACAGCTTCTCTTGTGAAAGGAATTTGTGATTTAAAAAAGTTTCTAAGCCCAATAATAATAATAATAAAGACATTTAAAATGACATGCCTCTCTGTGCCTTTTGGTCATATCCTTAGAATCTGTAAATGGTCTCCATAACATTTTTGTGACATGACAAACTGACCTCATCTCTCCTGCCTACAATATATTTGTGTATGATTGTCAGTGCCAAGGGAAAGAGAGGGAGATGGAGAAGGAGAAAGGGAAATGGAGAGCATGCAGGAGGAACCAGGTGAGGAAACAACAACAATAAATTAACATATAGTGAATAGTGGCAAGCAAAACAGTAACTACTCATACTCCTATACTAACTTATTGGCATTAAGTAGGCTATATTACATTTACTTTTTGTAACATTATTTTACACTACATTTTTTCATAATAAAGGAGGAGGAAAACAACAGGGAGAGTCCATAAGGGATAAGAGGGAATTGACTAGTGAAAGAAATGAAGAGACAGAGGGAGTGCAACACAGAGACCACCAAGCCAAAGCAGCAGAGACAGAAGAGAGCTGTTCAGACTTAGGGGATAAGGACACTGGTCCTAAACAGGTAAAGCTGTCTCAATACCCTCATACTCAGTTTGGCACACAAAAAAAGAGCCTTTCAAGAACCATTTTTTGTAAATAATTTACAGAAGATGAATTACATTTTGTTGTCCAAGTACCTGTTACTTTGTTCAATGACAATAAAGTTGAATCTAATCTAACCAATCTGATGACTGTTGATACAAAAGGAGGCACATGGAGTTAACGGTCAGGAAAAGCAGCTGAGTGAAGAAGGTTTTGTGTTTGTTACAGGGGGCTGTCTGTGTGAACTCTCACAATTAAGCTGGTGCTCTGAAAAGGTCTAAAAAAAAAAAAAGAAACAAAATCTGGATTTTGGAGTTAGTTGAACCAATGTTAAAATGATAAAGTTATTTTTCAATAGACATATTTGTGTGTGAAAAGAGGGTGGGTGGTGGCAGTGGCCGGGGCTCATTGGGTGCTCAGCACCCCTAAAGCTCTGACCCTAGAATCGCCCCTGGTCAGCACTATTTAGCATTGTTAGAACTATTTAGCTAAATCTGCTCATGTAATTCAACTAAATAATTATCATCGATGTCCTCTACATTCTTAAAAGGTGTGTGCACAAAATCAGCCTCAAGTGTATTGTAAAGATTTCTGGTAAACGTACAGGGCTTACAGAGTTTTTTGCCTGATGTTTGTCTCCTCACCGTTAAATGAGTGCTTGTCATTCTATAATTGATTGACATCTTGAACCTCCAGAATGTTGTTATTTTACTTATATTTAGGAAAGTCCGAGCAGGATACGAATCGGCGTCAGCTGGCATGGGAGACTAGGTGTATGAGGTTTACACATACCTTACAGCTATCACATACCAGCTGGCTCCCTTTACAATCACTGATGCCAGTTCAAATCCTGCTCAGATCTGGTAGAGCTGGATAGGTTACAGTGTTGCTGTGACCTGGACAGGATAGCTCTGTGGAATGTGTAAACCTCACTTCCCGGGCCTCAAGAGCCTCAAAAACTGACACAACAGACTCTAGTTTCTTTTGATTTGTAGAGACAGTCGACTCCGTTGTTCTCAACAAGTTTTGTGTTTGGACAGATTTTACATTGGACATCATGTGACGACCTAACACAGTACAAAAACTAACAAAATTAAAATAAAATGTGCTTAAAATCAAACATAAATTTGATTTTGAGCTGCATAGGCCCAACAATCTGACTAAGTATTACCACGACAAAAATAGAAGAATTGACGATTTTGCCTTGTAAATGTCTCTTAATAGTTTTTCAATGGTTGCATGCTCTTGGCAGCCAATAATTAATCAGACCAAACACATTGTGATACTCCTCCATTTTTAAAGTTAATAAGCCTATTTATTGAACTATTCTTACTATACACAGTTATATGGTATGTTGTGTTTTATAATTTGCATTTACTGTAGCTTTGTTTTCTCCTGCTGTTCACGTTCCTATCAAAAGAGAAGCAATAATATAACTTTGACAGTGTTGAGTCTCTCTGTCAATGTTAAGGGACACTTTCAAATCATATTTCTGCAACAACTGACCATAAACAGTGAGCTTTCTCTCTCAGGCTTTTCTGTTGCAAAGAAATCTTGAGATAGGATCAAGATATGACATCATTCATGCTTGTTTTGTTGTCCATAAAAATAAGAGGCAGAACAACAAGCGCAAGAAAGCAAAAACAATAAGTGTAATACAATAAATTAGAAACAGTACGGATTGGCAAGCATTATGTTAAGATGAGTAAATCATGCCACTGCATTTGAAATTCATCCCCTCCAACGTTGATCCCCGAATCCAGTATATTGTGTCTTTCATACACCAGGGTCAATATCTTCTCAATGCATACACCATGCGGGAAACTTCTCTAGTCAGCTTACTGCAGCAGTCCGAATGGCATAACACGCATTACTTTGGGGCTAAACCACACTGGAAGTCGAGGCAAAATGGCCATTAGCCTAAGGAGCTTGTCTGCCGTTTGGAGGCATTGTCTTGGGATTGTGAGCTCGGGTGGGAGTTTTAAAAGGTTTTAGAGGAGGGCTAAAAGTCTTCTGCCACGTGCCGATCCCAATGATGTGGCAGAGCGGAATGAAAACAATGCTATGGATTTGCCAGCTCATCTCCCAGAGTCCCTCCCTTTCTCGGGCAGCTTTGGCTCGGCGGCATGGCTTTGGGAGGATTTGCTACTTTCTCATTAGGTAAATTGGTTTGGAGGCTTCCGAACCACTCGGCTTGACCAGTGAATTCTGATGCATATATAATTTACTGTTTCTATAGCTTTTAGTACAAAAGACTAGAGTGAAAAAAGGGGACAAGGGCTTCAAGAGTTCAATGGATGTTCTAGGTCAGTGGTTCAACTGGTGGATCACATCTCAAAAGTGGGTCACAGGTAAAGACAGGCAAAGACAATGCTGAATGCAAATAATACAACGCAACTAACCATATTGATGTTCATAGATAGAATAGAAAAATTAACAGACTTCTCAACTTTTATAAGCGAGGAGAAAATTATTCCCAAATCCCAAATCAAGTGGTTGATGACAAAGGTTGTGCGTACATAAATCGCCATGGCGGCGTGCGCTCTCGTCATATGTCACAACTCGCCCGCCATCTCCTCCTTTGGAGTCAGCCGCGATTCAGGTCGCTGTGCGCCACTCACATCCCTGGCAACCGCAACACGACGGTGGACGTGCTGTTAAGGCAGGTTTTGCCCAGCGGATCCCAGGTGGTCCAGCTGATATGGGATCAATTAGGCAAGACACAGATAGATCTCTTTGCTTCCCAAAAACAACTCCCAATGCCAGCTCTGGTACTCCCTGACAGGAGCTCCTCTCGGGACAGATGCGCTGGCACACAGCTGGCCCAGGGGGCTGCGCAAGTACGCATTTCCCCCAGTGAGCCTTCTTGCACCGGTGCTGTGAAAGATCAGGGAGGACGAGGAACAGGTCATCCTGGTGGCCCCTTACTGGCCCACCTGAACCTGGTTCTCAGATCTCACGCTCCTCCCGACAGCACCTCCCTGGAAAATTCCCCTGAGGAAGGACCTTCTTTCCCAGGGACGGGGACCCTCTGGCACCTGTGCCCAGACCTCTGGAACCTCCACGACTGGCCCCTGGACGGGATGCGGAAGATCTAGTGGATCTACCACCTGCAGTCGTAGACACAATCAACCAAGCCAGAGCTCCCTCCACCAGGCAACTTTACGCCCTAAAGTGGCGCTTATTCGCAAATTGGTGTTCTTCCCAAGCCGAAGACCCGCAGAGGTGCGCAGTTCAGTCAGTGCTTTCATTCCTGCAGGAGAGGCTGGAGCGGAGGCTGTCCCCCTACGCCTTGAAGGTGTATGTAGCTGCCATCGCAGCCCACCACGACGCAGTAGATAGCAAGTCCCTAGGTAAGCACGACTTGAACCCTCCCCAGCCTAGCCTATTCCATTCCTGGGATCTCTCAGTGGTCCTCTTGGGCCTCCAGAGACCCCCCTTCAAGCCGCTTGATTCAGTTGAGCTCAAGGCCCTCTCCCTGAAGACGGCCCTCCTGATCACTCAATCAAGCCTCAATCAAGAGGGTTGGGGACCTGCAAGCGTTCTCTGTCAGTGATACCTTCCTGGAGTTCGGTCCGGCACATTTTCACGTTATCCTGAAGCCGCGACCGGGCTACGTGCCCTAGGTTCCTACGACCCCCTTCAGGGATCAGGTTTTGAAACTGCAAGCGCTGCCCCGGGAGGAGGCAGACCCAGCCCTTTCGTTGCTGTGTCCGGTACGGGCAACACCCAATACCTTTGCTAGATTTTACAATCTCAGGGTTGAGTCGGTCTCGTCCCGTGTTTTGTCAAGTCTGAGCCAGTAGAACTCGGTAACGTGGCACAACCGACCGGGTATTCTGCTTGCCCACAGCGCCCTTCACCAAGTTGATCCAGTGCACCATCTATCCCGGGTTAGCCACTAAGCGTCGCTCCCTGGATGTTCTACTCCCTAGCTTTCTGGCCTGCGAATTCAGCGTAGCAATTTGCGTCCAGACCCACTACGAGTCACAGGTGCTCTGTACTGGGGTCGGGCTCCATGGGCTTAGTTTCCTTTGCAGGCAAACTCCCCGTGATGTATTCCCCGCGGAACGTTCACCCTGTTGGCGGACCTGCGTTTCCCTCGGGCAGCCCCGCTGCCCCGGTCGCCGTGCTTGTAGAGTCCCCACTTATTATGCTGGACCTACCACCGCGCCATTTCCCACGTACGGCTTCACAACACTCGTGGTGTATTTTCCACACATAACCTCCCCCTAGACTGGGCAGGATGTGGCCTCCGCAGGGTCTTTTCCCCCTGAAAGAATAGGACCGGGAAAGACTGCCTTCCCCGATGCGTTTCATAGTGTTAAGATAGCCCCAGCCGCTTCACGTCCTATGTGAGAGACATAGTGAGAGAGAAGGCTGCGGCTGCCAGGCTTGCTCCCATGCTAGTCATGTAGCACCTGCCCCCCAGGGGTGTGGGGAACCTAAGGTCTGTATGTGACATCTCTTTGGGGGCGTTGGGGAGAGCTACGTGCAGCCGACACAGGCGCCTCTAGCATGCAGTAGCCTGCTTGCACCTGTCTCGACAGTTCACGTTTTTATATGGGACCCCTTGACAACGTCGAGTGAGTGACAGAAGAGGAATGTCATGGTTACTGTTGTAACCTCCGTTCCCCGAGGAAAGGAACGAGACATTGTGTCCCTCCTGCCACAGCACTAGACCTACCACTGTAAACGGCCGTACCTTATTTTCGGCTCCTCAGTGCAAAATCCTGACTGTTTTTGGTATCATTGTTTCGTTGATTTAAGGTTTATTGAAAATTAAGAATGACATTGTTTGGAATATTTAATGAATTTATGTTTGATATTGTTTGACCTTTATTGTAATATGCTTAGAAGTTTATTTATTGTTCATGTAATGTTTGTGTTCTGGGAGTGTCAAATGGTTTGGACCTTCAGATAAAATGAGCTGGAAAATGTGCATTTTATAAATAATATTAATAATAAAAAGAGGCAGTGATCATTTTCTTTTTTTTTTTTTTTTTTTTACAATCAATCAAAAAAAAAGAAAAATTGTAGGTATAACATAATAAAAATACTGCCTTTGTGATGCAGTATTGGCTAGCTAAAGCTGTTATAAGTCATTTCACCACTGATCTTCAACCTCCACAACATATTTCACTCCACTGACAGTTAGGCTTAGGGTTGGGTTAGGGTTAGGGCATATGGTTAATAAAATACACATTCCTGTTGACTATAAAACATAATTTACAACAAAAAATACAACGCACTTTTAGCACCCCTCTGTGGACATTTCACCTGGAGTTTACGCTTGCCTATACATTCAACAACACTTCCAGCTTCAGCTATTGGGGGCAGTGGTTTGAATTTCGCTATGCACAGACAAATTTCAGCTGAAGAACATTCAACCCAGAGCCATATAGAGAGAGAGTTGCGACAACGGAAGTTCTAAATGCTTGATCGTCACGTGATTCACGTAGACTTCAGATAGTTCCAGGAAGTGCTTTGGCGGGCATTTCAAACTGTTAGAGTAGAGTGACAGAACTGCGATTTCTGGTAATTAGTAGTCAATAAATGCATTTATTTTATATATTTATGTAACACACCGACATATGTATGTAGCATGAGTATGTTGTTACAGCGATGTTGTTTTTTAAAGATCAAATGAGCTAATATTTGAGGATTAGTGTTACGCTACCGTTATTTGCCTCAACTTATTTCAGGCTAGGGTTTCTGTTGCCTTTTTATGTTACCTCATGTTCATTGTTTTCACTAATCTCATGGTAAATAATGTCATATTTATGACTTTTCAGATAGTACAGAGACAGGCTGGTGACAGGTGATTTCCAGCTTGCACCGCACAATGGGTCAATGAACTATTAACTATTAGCAGCAGTGACGTAAATGTAAAATTTAGTGAAATGAAGCTTATTGTTTACAATTCTTACAATTCTATATAGTAATATACTTATTTATGTATTATAAATATTATATATCGAATGTATAATTCTTACAATACTTATTCATATACACAATATATTCAGCTTTAAAACAACTTAAGCATACTCGTATATAAACTGCCGTTCAAAAGTAATGAGGCTGAAAATTCAGCTTGGCATCACAGGAGTAAATTACATTTTAAAATACAATACTTTATCCAGCTCCAATCCTTACCTAATCTGTTAGTTATCCGATAACATCCCTTATCTCCTAATTTAATGAGTAATACTCAACTATAAAGGTTTTAATTTACAAGTTATTTTTATTTAGATGTACTGATAATATACAGAATAAGATAATATTATTCTTTAAACGTCTCACCTTTTAAAAGTGCGTCGCAAACGGTTTGTTCTGCTTCATCTCTACGGCGCGGCATGTGTTTGCTGCTACTTCCGGGAACTATTGAGAGGCTCCACGAGCCGCCATTGCTGTAAAAAAAAAAACGTTCCATTGGAGTCAGTGGAGTTGTCGCAAATCTCTCTATATGGCTCTGATTCAACCTTTCCTTTAGTTCAATTTGGTTTAAGAAATGTCTTAACTTTTAGCAGACTGATCAAATTATGAGTCAAGAGGCTGATGTGGTCTGTTGTATGATGCACATATAGGGAAATGTAGTAGTTTAACCAGGTATTCTGTACATAGAGAACATTTGCATACTGCACACAGTAAACACTGCAGCCAGAGAAAAGTTTGTATGTATCTCGTTGCATACTAAGGAACATTTTTTACCTTTGACTTTTCTTTTGACAGAGAAAAGTAAGACAAAATTTAAAAACCTCACATAAGCTGTTCTTGTACAGTATCTGTGATGACTTCCATAAGAAATTGTCTTGGAAGGTATAAATGACAGTCATATGATGTTTATGAACACAAATACAATTAATAACAAACATCTGGTTTATATTGCAAGTAGGATAATGATTTTGACAATTGCCTACATTTTATATAGATATGAAATGCTTTACACAGATTTATTAAATCTCTTTACTAAATATTTGACTGTTCTAGGGGAAACATGTAACACAAAACCAAATCTCAGGACACACTAGGAATATGAGAATAAGAAAAATAATAACAAGAGCTGAGCATTATGAGAAAGGTAATGTGGACAGATGGTTCTTGTTTTTTTACAGGATAGACAGTTAAAAAATTAAATGAAAAAATCACTTGCCCATTTTAAACCTCCAAGCAGATTATGGAAATCTCATTTTGTCTTGCATTTTCTTCTCGCTCTGTACAGTAATAAGCTGTGCAGTTATGAAGTGACGCAATACAAAAATCCTGCGATGTTCAAGCCGTGGATTAACTTAGACACTGTTTTTCGGTTCTTCCTAGATGTTGTGGTGGAAAACAAATCTACACAGCATATCGGATATTGTTTGGAAAGTGTCACATGATGCGTTATACATAGAAGAGTGATGCAATAAGATACTTTAAAAATGCTGATTTTAGCTGAAGATACTGGGCTCACACACACACACACACACACACACACACACACACACACACACACACACACACAAACACACACACAGAAAAATCTATGCAAATTCCCCAAAACATACTGTTCTCTTGACTATCTCTTTATTAAATGACAAAAGTCTAGGAAGACCTGCATTGTCGTAGGCTCATTAAATAATGATCCTTTAAGCCCAAGCTGCTGACATATTTCATGTTTGCCCTGCATTTTCAGCCATGATTTTCTTAAATGGAGGGTATTAAGAGAACAAGTCTTCCCAAAATCCTGCTGTGCTGAAAGAACACATGATTTGATTCCTCTTAAGATTCATGTATCACTCATTAAATAAAGAGTTCCTTAAAGCTGTACTATCCAGTTGACCACTTTGAGCAGATTAATAATTATTTCCTCATGATGTGTGTGTGTGTGGGGTGGGGGGTCACAAGATGCTCCGCACTGAAACAATAGGACTGCTGGCAAGCCACGCGCCACAACAGATTAAAACCTAGTTGTGAGGCGACATGATTTCTCAAAGTGAAAGAAAATCTCCTTACAAACAGAGCCTGACTTTGTAAAGCATTAGAGAATGAGTGTTTATGAGATGATTTCAGCTTGTTTTTTATTATTGTTTATCTATATGTGTCAGTGTGTGAGCGCTTATGAAGAAATAAACTGTTTATGATGGCTCATCCACGAGGAGGAGCTGTGTGTGTACAATCTATAAATACTTCTGTACTACACACCTGTAAATAAGTAAAATGGTCTACAGTATAGGAAAATACATTTTAAACAAGCAAACAGACAAGTCATTTTTAAGCACATATTGATTCAGCTAATGTTGGTACATTTTAAATATGTATGTCTTCAGTCAGCTCTTAAGATGTTTATCATCTGCAGAACACAAAAGGAGATTATATGGAAAAAGATGCACTGTAAGTGAACTGTGACTGTCTGAAACTCACATACTGTCAGGGTTGGGAGGGTTACTTTTGAAATGTATTCCACTACAGATTACAGAATACATGCTGTAAAATGTCATTTGTAACATATTCCATTGGATTACTCAAGGTCAGTAATGTATTCAAAATACTTTGGATTACTTCTTCAGCACTGGAAGATTGTTTCACTTATTTTGACTATAAAAACTCAAAATACACATTAAAAATACATTCTCTGAAAAACCCAAATATCTTCTGCAGTGTTGTTTCTAAAACAAGATACATCAAACTGAGGATCTTTTGATATTTTTAACACAAAAATTATTTTCAAGAATAAGATTTTTGCCCTAATATCAAAGATCTTACTAGAAAAAAGAAATTATGATCCAATGTGAATTTTCTTGATATTAAATATGATGGTGTCTGGTGATATGTGCATATAAAATGGCTATAAATAGCATTTTAGCTTAGCGTCAAGCTAACAATTTACACAAGGATTATTTCTATTTCTTCTGCTCCAAACTTACTTCAAACGTACTTCTCTGTCTGCTCGTATGAATGTGACACATCATAAGAAAGTGTTTCACCGCTGTTCAAATGCACTTTATATCACATCATTTATATTTAGAAATGTTTCCATCTGAAAGAACTAAATATTAAATGAAACAAATGACAATAAAATGCAAAGTAATCTCTTCAGTAATCTAAATACTTTTTGAATGTAACTGTATTCTAATTAACAATTATTTACATTGTAACGGTAGTGGAATACAGTTACTTATATTTTGTATTTTGAATATGTAATCCTGTTACATGTATTTTGGGTAAATGATGACATATTTAATGTTTTGGTGAACTATTCCTTTAATGTCGTAGTTTTGCTGTAGAAATGATTGCCTTGTCATGGATCGTATACTTGCAATTCCTATCATTAAATAACTATGGAAGATGTATCCTGCAACGTAATAAAAAATAAAAGAGGTAATTTTTATCTCTTATAATCTCACAATTGCCAGATATAAACTCGATATATCTAGAGATATATGTAACCTTGTGTAGCTGGCAATGGCAATGATGATGACGATGTGAATTGAAGAACCCAAATGCAGTTTATTTATAATCGTGAAAACCCTAACTCAACACATGACCTAAACTAAATATAACTAGACTTAAATATAACTAGACTTAAACATACATCAATACTAGACAAGAGACAATGGCGAACATGAGGGCTTAAATACATGGACATGGGGAAACATAAACCAATGAACAAACAGAACTAGAAAACAAGACAATAAACTAAAACCAATGACAAATTAGAACTGATAACATAGTAATCAAACAATGAACCAATGAAAACAAGACATGGAGGGAAGATCACATGACAAGGAAACAGGAACAAAACATGACATGAACTTTTCAAAATAAGAGACAAGAAAAAACAGGAAGCAAAAGAATAAACATGACAATATAAAATCTCTCAAATTCAACTTTTTTCTCTCTCAATTTCGACATTAAAACTCTCAGTTGTGAGACATAAAGTCACAATTCTGAGTTTATGTCACGCAATTGTGACTTTATGTTTGCGTGTGCAGTGGCGTAGTCTATTAAAGTCTAAATATAATTTTGGTGAATTTTAGTGTTTTTTATCCTAAATAATTTGAATACTGTTTACGTATAGTTAGACATATTGTCAAAATAATACCTGCAATAAGTCTCTAAATGCATCTCACTGTTAACCTATTACAACTTTTAGAAAAAGAAAACAACTTATTTTGGTGATATTTGTTTTTTACCCCTAAAACTATTGAATACTGTATTAATATAATAAGAAATACTGAAATAATGTCACCTGTAGTAAGTCAGTTCATCCACTAGGAACCTACTACCTTTGGAATGTAAAAAATTACATTTTTGTGAATTGTATTTTATTTTATTGTTTTAAATAATTGAATACTCTATTCATACACTTGGACTTACTGTAGAAATCTCACCTGTAGTGAGTCAGTCTATTCACTGTGAACCTAGTACAAACTTTGCTCTGTGAAAATATAGTTTAATTTAAGTCATAATGTATATGTATACTGTAACTGTATAGGCTACATATACTGAAACATATTGGAAATATCAGAAAAGTAGTAGGTCAATCTATCTACTGTCTACTACAAACTTAAGAATGAATATATATATACACACTGGCAGCCAAAAGTTTGGAATAATGCACAGATTTTGCTCTTATGAAAATAAATTGGTACTTTTATTGACAATGTATAGTCAGGACACTAATAACATCAACAATTACTATTACGATTTGAATTTTAAACTACTTCAAAGAGTTTTCATAAAAAAATCCTCCATGTGCAGCAATGACAGCTTTGCAGATCCTTGTTATTCTAGCGGTCAGTTTGACCAGATACTCAGGTGACCTTTCACCCCACACTTCCTGTAGCACTTGACCTTTCACCCCACACTTCCTGTAGCACTTGACATAGATGTGACTGTCTTGTCGGACACTTCTCACACACCTTACAGTCTAACTGATCCCACAAAAGCTCAATGGGTTTCAGATCCATAACACTCTTTTCCAATTATCTGTTGTCCAATGTCTGTGTTTCTTTGCAATTCTTCCCATAAGGCCTGTACCCCTGAGTCTTCTCTTTACTGTTGTACATTTAACTGGTGTTGAGCGGGTAGAATTCAATGAAGCTGTCAGCGGAGGACATGTGAGGCGTCTATTTCTCAAACTAGAGACTCTGATGTACTTATCCTCTTGTTTAGTTGTACATCTTCCACATCTCTTTCTGTTCTTGTTACAGTCAGTTGTTCTTTGTCTCTGAAGACTGTAGTGGACACCTTTGTATGAAATCTGCAGTTTTTTGGCAATTTCAAGCATTGTATAGCCTTCATTCCTCAAAACAATGATTGACGGATGAGTTTCTAGAGAAAGATGTTTCTTTTTGACCTAATATTGACCTTAACACATGCCAGTCTATTGCATACAGTGGCAACTCAAAAACAAACAAAGATAACGTTCAGCTTCATTTAATGAATCAAATATCTTTCAGCTGTGTTTGATATAATGGAAAGTGATTTTCTAGTATCAAATTATAAATGTATTATGATTACTCAAGGATAAGGTGTTGGAGTGATGCTGCTGTCTAGATTTGATCAAAAATGACTTTTTTCAAATAGTGATGATGTTTTTTACATCAGTAATGTTCTGACTATACTTTGTGATCAGTTGAATGCTGCTTTGGTGAATTAAAGCACCAATTTCCTTCCGAAACAGCAAAATCTGTAAATTATTCAAAACTTTTAGACACAAGTGTATATGTATATATATAAAGTCACAACTGAGAGATAAAAAGTCAGAATTGCCCCTTTTATTTTTTTTAATTATGTGGCAGTATCCGTCTTCCATAATAACATTTCCAGCATCCCAACGGGGCAGGGATTCGGTGCTGGGCTCTTCCCTCTTCGTTCACCGCTACTGAAAGAATTTTTGGTTTGTTTCTTTTCCTCCGCTTACTAATATGCTTCAATACAGCGGGTTCTCTCGTCTGATCTCAGGTCGTCAAATCTTGAGACAATCCCTGTGTCTCAATCAGCTCCCTATGTAGTGAATCAGTATCGTGAAGATGAATTTGGGCACTGGTAAGGGTACTAATCCACAGAACATTGGGACACTTCTGACTCAATAATTTCTTTCTTCTTCTTCTATCTCAGCTCTGTATGTCAATGCAAGTGAATGGTGACCAGAACTCCAAAAGCGAGATAAAGTCAGAATAAAAGTAATCCATCAGACTCCAGTGGTTTAATCAATGTTTTCAGAAGTGATAGCTGAAAGAGAACAGATCAAAATATAACTCCTTTTTCATCTTGCCATCTTGCCTCTAGGCATGATCTTGATTTCAAGCTCGATTACACTTCTTAGTGCTTGATGCACATGCAGAGCGATACATGGTGCTATAGGAAGTGTAATTGAACGTGAAATCATGATTGCCATTAGTATCATGTGTTTTGTAATACTGGCATTGTCTTTTAAGCAACTTATAATAAACAACTTATATTAAACTCTTTCAGAAATGCAGTAGGCTAATCCTAAACAATAAAACAATTCTAAAACTTTTAATGCTTTTCAAATGTATGCAAATTTATTTATTATTTTATTTATTTAAGCATTGCCAACCTCATAATCTCTATATTATGAATTTACTTCTTGCACAGGTTTTGGGTTTATACATTCTTGTACTCAAGATAATGCAAAGAAAGTTTGATTGGTTACACATTACATAAAGTTTGTATTTATTAACATTAATCAACTACATTAGTTAAGATGAAATAACAATGAACAATACCTTAACCACATTTATTCATCTTCATTCATGTTCATTTCAACATATACATTTTTAAAATGAAACATTGTAGACTATTTGTATGTTATTAAATTCATTACGAACTAACAATGAACAATTGTATATTTATACATTTACATTTACCAAGGTTCATGAATGCTGATAAAAATATTGTGAGTGCTACCATTTGATTGTGTAAGAAAGCATTGTATATGTGTAGAGCGCCATCTAGTGGAATATATACAAACATACAAAACAAGGACAAAGAGACCAGACACTGCATTTCAAACACTGCAAACTGAACTGCACAGACCTCTTAAAACATGTCATCATTAAACACTGTGAATGCTGCGTTTAAAACAAAGATTATTGTTGTTGAGGAGAGTCTCACACTTCCACTCTCTCTCTCTCTCTCTCTCTCTCTCTCTCTCTCTCTCTCTCTCTCAGAATGGGAAAGGCATGCATACACACGTCACACTCTTCTCTATACTGCCCAATGCTTAGTGAGCCCCTGAACATGACGAGAACACCGTATTTACTTTCAGTGATATCACACTCCCCTATTTTTATTTAAAAATATATGACTTTCCGCCATATCAGGTGTTAGGCCAAGGAAGGTCAAATTCACATACTTATCTATGCATGTCTTTTCCTCAAAGCGTCAGCAATATTTTAAATAGTTTTGATAGGTTCCTTCAGTCTGTTGGTGTGCATATAGCCAGGCTGTGTGTCCAGTGCAATTTACCCTTATTGCAAATCATTATTTGGAATACTGAACCTGTGGAAAGGGGTGGCCTGGCAGCCATGGGGGCCCTATATGAAACACTATATGAATATGCCGCTTAATAGGCAGGACCAGCACTGCAACTGAAACAAAATAATATCCCAAGAAAAATCAACAGGCTCTGCACACAAACCACAGATGTTCTGCAATCAAAGCCAACATTATGACACATATACCACACAAGAATGACAACTCTGATTATATGGAGGAAAACAAGATTGCATTTATACAGTATATACAGTTGGCGGTGGCAGTTGGCACTCATACAACTGGAGCTGATCACTACTCATATTTATAAAATCATTATTCTGCTAAATGAATATTCATGATGGCTTGAATCTTGTACATTTTAGCAGCAAAGAAGACTAATTACATTTTTAGTGAGCATATCTGGCCCCTGACAAAGAGTGGTACAGAATATAAGTAACTCAGTGCTGAAGTTTAAAACGGTACCCTGAGAGACCAAATTTGGACAACTTCTGGACATCCACAACCACCAACAACCCTCCAGCGGTCCTCCCGGACTACATTTCCCATAATTCCCTGCCTTCATCACTGCCAGCTGTCCTTGATTGTTTCTCACCTGTCTCATTCATCTCATTACCCATTGTGTGTTTAATGTCTTGTTGTTTGCTTAGTCTTTGTCAGTTGTTATGTGTTTTGACCCCCTGTTGATCCATTCCCATTGTTCACGATTTCTTTGTTCCGGTGTTTTTTCCCATCGTGGATGTTTCCTTTGTTCCTGTGTTTACCCCGTTAATCTGTACTTTAGTTTATTAAATACTTTTAAAATGCATTTAGATTCTGCTCCTGTGACCTCCCTCCATGTAACACCAGTAATGTATTAGCGTAAAATAACTCATTGTTCCAAGACAAAAGCTAGGCTACGTGTGCCAATAACAGGAAACAGAGCCATGTGTACTGATATTATTAACAGAATACAGAACTTAAATGATTTGATCAGTTTAACTGTGTTTATTGTGTAATGTAAAATACTGGTCGTCATATTAAAGGCAGTGACATCATCATATGGTTCAAATAGATCAATAGACCTTTATCATTATTTCATATGGAGTGGTGGTGGCGTAGTGGCTAAAGGACAGGGCTGTTAATCAGAAGGTCTCTGGTTCGAACCCCACAGCCACCATCATTGTGTCCTTGAGCAAGACATTTAACTCCAGGTTGCTCCGGGGGGATTGTCCCTGTAATAATTGCACTGTAAGTCGCTTTGGATAAAAGCGTCTGCCAAATGCATAAATGTAAATGTAAATTTCATGATATTTACACTTATACTGACCTTGTCAAACTCATTAGTTCAACTTTGGTATGGGAAATACATTGCAGTGCTTTACTTTATTTACTTTACTTTTAAATAGCCTTCTAAAACACTTTTCAATTTATTTTCAATCAACAATTACAAAATAAAGTCAATATTTCCTTGTTCATTGTCGCACACCCTTCTGCTGTCACAGAAACACAAATGACTCAAGGCTGAAACATACTCAATGCAGTAATAGAAGCTATAGAAGTCCGATTTTTTAAATCAAATTCTTTATTATGTTTCCATGTGTTGGTTATTCATGTTTTTGAGACGTTACTGCACATTTTCTGTAAAGCTGAATAAATAATTCATATTCAAAGTAATGTCCAGCATCATCCAATCACAGTCAACCATGTTCAAATAAAATTATACATTATAAATTGTGAATCTATGTACTGATTATCGTTGTCCCACGTCCACCAAACATGTTGAGTGATCCAAACATCATCTGCAGCTGAAACTGAACTTTTGATCAGATTTTAGGAGAGAATGTTCTTAACTGTATAGAGACCTACAGGATATTCCCTATTTAGTGAATCACTTAACCTCCAGTGTGCTGTCTGTCTGCACTGATCTCAGAACAGTTTGAAATGCATCTTATTTTCATCATAACTCCATATAAAGCCTCTGAAAGCAACATTTTCCAGCTTTTTGATAAACCCATTTAATGTCAATGTTATAATGTACAGTAAATATAGAAATGCATTTACTAATGTTAATGAATAGAATTGTATTGCACAGTGATAATTAAATAAAATATAACAAAATGTATATTCAAATGAAGCTAAATGACCCACAGATGTGTTAGAGTTGAACGTGTTTTTCTACTTTTGAGGAAATGTGGTACGAGTTTTCACATACGTGGACATCATGTTTATCAGCGTGCTGAAAAATGAACAGGTTTTTAAAGTGCATATCAAATGAAACTAGAGACTTTACTCTTTACAACCAAACAGGTTTCAGTGAAAATACTCAAAGATATTTCTTACCAGAGGCACTTTTGTTGGCGCAGCAGCCATAGAACTTTTGATCAAACAGGAGCCAGTGTGTGAGAGTTGATGGGGTTCTATCTTCCACTGGCTCCCCCTCAGGGGTGTGTTCTCTCTCCCTTACTTTTTATTTTGTAAAGCAATGATTACAGAAGTAGGTTTGATAATAGGTATGTTAGAGTACCTCGAGTCTTTTAGAGGGTGATGAGGTATCTCTCGGTCCTGTGGTGGAGGACTTTTTTTCCTGGTGTAACACCTGCTGTTTGGATATAAACACAGCTAAGACTAAAGATATGATTATAGACTTTGGAAGGTCTGCCACCTCTGCCACTCAAACAGTTATTCAAGGGAGGGATATTGAGATTGTATCCGAATACAAGCATTTGGGTTCAATTGTTGACAACAAATTGAGTTTCGATTCAAACACTGATGCTCTTTGTAAGAAAGTCCAACAACACATGTTCTTTTTAAGGAAAATGAAAACCTTTAAGGTATGCAATGTGCTAATGACACTGTTTTATTGTAGTTTTATAGAATCTGTCATGTCTTATTGTGTTGTGGCATGGTTTAATTGCATTAGTTAAAACTGCATTGAAAGTGAAAGGAATTCAACAGACTCAGCTTAAGGAAGTTTTTAGGTAACGTGTTTTAAAGAAAGTCTATTCAATACTTCGATGTGTTGAGCATCCTTTAAACAGAGAATTTGAACTCCTTCCCTCAGGCTGCAGATATATGAATGCCTGGGGGTAGAACTAGCAGATACAGAAACTCGTTTATACCTGTAGCTGTTGGCATGTTGAATTCATTAAAGACACGTTAAACCCTTTTTAATATTTGTATCAGAATTTTTTTTTAACAGTGGTATTAATATGATATATTTAGGCTTTGACCTGATTCTCTATTGCTCTGGACTTGTATGGGACTGTTTGTGTAAAAAGTAATTAGATAACAGTAAAAATACTTTGTTATCAGATTACACCTAACATTGTTTTTAAATGACAAACAAAAACAAAAGTCTAATAATTTTTTATTTAAGCCTACATATGTTGAGCTTTTATTTTCAACACTTAAAATATAATTGAATTAATATTATAATTGAATAGGTGTATAGAGCTGTTCAGCCATGATGTCAGATTGTAGGCAAACCCAGAAGACTAAAGGCTGGAACACTCTATGCAAGTATGTGAACAAAGACGCACGCATCTTGTAACGGAAGCTCAATTCCACAGTCATTGCTTTCTACAATGTGTCAGACCCCAATTCATAACTTAATTCATCTATGGGTTGAATGTTCTCAGTATTGCCACAAGGGGTGCTATAGCGAGATTAGATATGAGATATGAGCTTTTCTGTGTTTCTCCTTCAACAGATTGAAGATAGTATTGTTGTACAAGTAAGTTAAAAACACTTACCTGAATAATGTCACATCCAGTTTAATGGCACAGACATTTGAAGGAAATTATATCGCCCCTTTGTGTACTGACGTTTGTTACTGCCATGGTATGTACTTCACCATGGGTTCCCTTTAGAATTTTCTATGGGTTTTTAGAATGGGGAAAATTGATTCAAGGGTAAAATAAGATCTGTGGTGAAAATTAGTAGAAGAGACTTTCATGTTTTTTTCTAGAACATAAATTACACACAGTCATGCCATTTTATAGCTGTTGCAAAAAATGCATCTTGCTAATTCATCGCTAAATAAGGACTACAGCAGTCATCTTTTTTGTAAAGCACGTTGCTCACATGCTGATGGTAGTTGTAGTCCTTAATTAGAAACAGGCATTTTTAAAAACACAGTAGCTTCAAAAAACATTTGAAGGAACATTGAAGAACCCATGGCTTGAAAATGCCATGGTATTGGTATCAAATGGGAATGAAAATAAGTGATATCAACCATCCCTAAATCTCTTCTTAAACTCATGAGGAGACACATGTGAGATTCCTGAAAATATATACATTTTTAGTCTACTGAGCTTTGAAAGAGCAACCTCTGAGCAATCAAATTGTTCTGTAAGTGTCTGCATCTATTGATAAATCTGTATTCATACATATGCATGTAACAGTGAGTCTGTGTATATAGGCTATGCACCAAATAAATAAGCGTGCACTCCTTCACACAGACACATGCACACAAATGCACACTTGCTTCCTGCTTGTCAATGAAACTGGAGGGGAGGGACTTGCCTTTTATGGTCTATTTGCACAATACCTCACTTCCTCGGCAGCTGCCATTACTGTGTACACACACACACGAGAGAGAGAGAGAGAGAGAGAGAGAGAGAGAGAGAGAGAGAGAGAGGGGCTGAAGTACGTGTGCTCCAAGCCCCAGAGGAAGAGGGAAGCGTTGAGCAGCTCTGGAGGTTTCTGTACGGCTCCTTCATGGCTCAATCAGCAAGCAGCATAGACTCGGATCTGGCCAGCAAACGGCTCCAATCAAGGTATGAACTGACCGCAAGGGGGAGGGGGTCTGATCTGCTTAAGAAGGCAAGAAAGACCTTGTTCGGATGGGGGAGGAGAAGGTAAATCAGCAGGGTCTGCCGGCTAGCTGTCTGCCTGAGGATGGGCTGGTGAAGACAGCAGGCGGCTTGCATTGAGGTTTAAAACGTGATCATGATTATCTTCTGAACACTGACAGTCAGATTGAAGCTTTGGGTCTGTGAGGAGAGAGATGGCTCAGATTCAGATGGCACACATGTGGGCACAGCATCAAAAATGACCAAAATAAATTAACAAATTTGTGACAACAATATTTACCTAACACAGTCTGTGTTTTTCATTCTGAGAGACATTTGGATGTACAGCTTGCTGCCCTTGTCTTTGCCTACGTGTCAGACATGTCATGCTACTCTGGCAGATCGTTCTGGCACATTTTTTACATTTAACTGAGCTGTATAACTCTTTGTGGTCTCTTAAGGTACAAGGCCATGAAAACATGTTAAGTGAGATGAGGCAGACAACATTTGACTGTTGACCAACTGTTGACCTAGAGCGGTTCTAGTACCATTGACTGAATAAAGTGTTTATATCATGCATGATGATGGAAGATTTGATAAACTTGATGAACAGACATGAGATCGTGAAAGGAAGCATTTACCTGCGCATGGATCTGTCACACTTTAACAAACTTTCTGATGCCTGCCATTTTGTTATGATTGACAATAATGCAGTAATTGTTGAATGCTGCATCTTGTGGCGACAGCAGAGGGCATTGTGTCATTGCAGTAAACACTGACTTCAAGCTGCAACTGTATATAGTGAGGAATACTAATGACATCAAAGGTAGAAACTATCAAACTCACTGTGGCTGATGAAGACTGTTCAGTAACACTTTACATTAATGTTCTCTTTGTTAAGCTATTATAAATGGTTTCAGTAATGACTAATAAGTCATTTACAAGTGCATTATAAACCTTTCATATGTGGTTATAACAACATGAATAAAAAGGATGACTTTCATACAATACTCTAATACATGCAATAATAGTGAGCCAGTTAACCTCAAATTTGATAAATGTGTAATAACACTTATTCAACATTAGTAACCTATGAAAATGTTCTGTATTGCAAAATGGAACACCCTTGAAGCATTTATTAATGTGTTACCAACCAGAGACTAAAATTGGAAATGGGAAAATTGGTAATGTGAGAGCTGTCATGCGGATCGGGGTGCGCACCACGGTACAGAACCCGAGACTGTAGGAGGTGGTCTGAATTCGGTTGCAATGGAACTGTAGCGCGATTCGCGGAATGTGAAAGCAACTCGGACTTGGGTGCGCACTCGTTCAAGAAGTAAAGTAACCTGCACATGCGTTTAAGCTGATGACGACATCATTAGTTTGATCAGCTGTCTCCTCAAAAAAACTGCATTTGCGAGCAGCAGCAAGCCACCTTCCCCTGGACATCTGATGAGTGATGCGCACCTATACGCAGTTGTCCTTATGCTGTGCATAACGACAACAAAATAACAAAAAAACTAAAAGTAAGATGAGTCACGTTGTGTTCACCATGCGTGTTTGTGATGTCGTAAGATGAGCGCAAATGGACCGGGGTTCGATAGAATCAAGTGAGTGTGAAACCAGACCAACGCTGCGGGGGGCTCCAGGAACAATTGCACTCGGAATCAGTCCGCAGCAAACATGCCCAGTGTGAAAGCCCCCTAGGGTTTTCTGAACCCGGGAACTGCACCTGAGTCCGCTTGAAATGGTGGTCTGGTGTACAGTTCATGTACACAACCTAGTCTAAGAATTGTGAAAAAAAAAATGTCAGTGATGTCATACAATGTCAGTTTATGGTGACCACCTCTTCAATCTTCAAAAGAACACAAAAGTATAATTCAGAATTCGAATAAATTATTCCATGAGATTGTTTTGAAAGCATACGATAAGATTTGATGAGAAACAAACCCAAATGTAATGTTTTATTTAGTGAAAATATTCACTGACTGTTGATCTGCTGTGTACGCACGATCATGCATGATAGGGCACGAGATAAACCGTTCACGAAGCCCCCTCACGTTCAAGCGAAAACTTGTTTGTTTCTTTAAAACAGGTCCTCCACAGCGAGAGTGACAACAGAACACAACACAACTGCACACAAACCAGAGAACAGAACTTACTAAACATGTCTGAAGAGTTTGTAGTCCAAGAATTGATGCATTTCTATGCCCAGCCTTATTTTTCTTTATGTTTTTGGACATTTTATTGCACGTCGTTTGCCATCAGTTTAGGACACGATGTGACTGTGGCTGCCTGTAGCCTTCCCTATGTTTCTTCCTGATTTCCGAATACTCTTTAAAAAAATAAGGCTCATGCACTCTGCTGATGACGAAATTTGCATCACATGTCCTGTACATGGACGCTCAGCGTTCACATCTGACCGAAGTACACTTTGAGCTTTACTGTCTGTTCTTATTGTCACAACAACCCTACGGTCACAGAATCACACAAAGGATTTTTCAGGTCACATACTTTGTGATTTTTACTCGGAGGTTAAAATGTTTGATTCTGATTCAGTTGTGATTCTGTTGTGAGTGTGATGTCACAGCAGTGAGTAATCGGCCTGAATGGAGTCTGTTGACGTGTAGACGTCTATGTTCTAGAATTAATAAAGAGAGAGTAAAGCCATTTACCACTCCATAGACATCTTCTGTTATTAGTCACTTTTGCACTGACTTTCAACCCCATGAACTGATTTTTTGGTATCTTTATAACTATTTTCAAACTGTCTGCCAGTACAGTATGAAATCAGCATTCACTAAAAGTAAGAAAGAATGCTCTGCATGAGTTCAAGGTTTGTCTCGTCAACTTCACAACAAAGTAAAATGTTTCGAGGCAATGAAACCACAGAGCTGAACTGAAGGCACGGAAATCAATTCATTGTACAGTTCACAAGTCAGTCAGAACGAATAATGCCTCTTTCTGACTTTTATCACTTCATCCGAGGGATTCTGTTTTTCTGTCCTTCTCATGGAAGAAATGCATTATTGTTCAGGGTTAAAGTGATTTATGTACTACAGTTCATTTCATTTCTAGCTGTCAATCACCTGAAAGTTGTTATTATTTCTTATTATTGCACTATTAAAAATTACACACTGAAACTTGATCAATAATTTATGTCTACTTACGTACAATTAATACATTTCTTTTTAATAGGCCTTCTTGTCTGGACACTTCACTACTTTTCTCTATACATCAACTCTACAGTCCTTCCACTTGACAAATGCACTTTTCATGAATAGGGTTTACTTAGGCATACACTATTAAACAATATAAAATGAACCTACAAACGGTAGGTAGTTTTAAACACATCAAATGCCTGTATTCCCACCCTATAATGATTTGTGATTATGACCTTGTAAAGCAGTTCAATGGAAAGCAGGAGGCGAGAACCAGCTTGACAAATTAAATAATAGTTTTAATAAAGAAATAAAACCAAAAGACACAAACACACACATAGGATGGACAGCTGCCCGTAAATGTTCTCTCTCTGTTGCACCACCGTCCGCAGTCGGCCTTTATCCCTCTCGGAGGCTTGATTAGCATGATAAGGGGCCGGGTGTGTAAAATCATTACCTTGCCCCGCCCTCCGCCCTGTCACAGACCTGTCTTGGTTGATTATGAAGGTCTTGAACTTCTCGAATGTTTCTAACAATTAAACTCATACAAGCATGTAATTTTGACAATCTGTTGAATTGATATTCAATTCAATGTAGTAAAATATTTGTAATTACTAAATAATGGTAGTAACTAAAGAACATAACATTTAAAGAACAGTTTGAGCAAGTGCCGCACACTTGCACATGGTATTTCAGAGCAAAAATTGGCATCTTATTTTCTAACAACTAGTTTGACCAGGTGCAATCAGCTCTGAAATTCCTCTGCATCTTGAGTATTTAAAAGAAATCATTGTCATTCCTTTTCATGTAACCACACCTCCTTTCTATGTAAATTAGGCTTATTATAGACTGCACTTTATTCACAAAAACTGCCCGACCCAATATAGATTGTGCTATTACCGAAAAGGAAAGACTGTAAAATGTATTTTATGCATTGTGTTCATTTGTGCTGATACCTTTTGTGTTCCTAGTCAAAAATGACAGACACCATAAGAATGTTCATTCATATAGTAATTATTAACAAATGAATAACCACTTCTTTGATCAAAAATAAATAGGTGTAATTTTAATACTTAGAAACTGTTTTGCTCTCTTTACTTGCTCATTTTTTATCACAACTATCATAATCAGAGTTGCTAAAATCATAAAAAAGATGAGATATACATCATTGGATATGTCTCCATTAGTAAAATACAATTAGAAAATTTGTTTCACTCAGAGGTCAAACTGCAGTGAGTATTAGAGTGTGAAGTTTCCACTGACAAAAATAATAAACAGGAGTGTCTTTTTGTCATATTCTTCCTTATTACTTGCTGAAACATACATATAACATAGACGAGGACATATTGTAACTTACAGCAGACTATATCGATTCAAATGAGCCCAAACACAACATAATATGATGAGAAGATCTTGAAATATTCATCAAAGAGTGTATATGGAAAGATGATGAATATTGTGTGTTTGTGTATGTGAGTGTGTGGGCAGATTTAAGTGGTTTACGAGGAACTTATTTTTAGGATACAAACTAGTAATTACAAGGGTATTATGCTATAAATGTGGTTTATGAAGACATTTCTAGTGTCCCCATAATTCAAATCACTTAAAAAACAAACTAAACAATGTTTTATTGAAAATGTAAAATGCAGAAAGTTTTCTGTGAGGGTTAGGTTTAGGGGATGTGTTGGGTTTAGGGGTTGTGTTGGGTTTAGGGGATGTGTTGGGTTTAGGGGTTGTGTGTGGGTTTAGGGGTTGTGTGAGGTTTAGGGGTTGTGTTAGGTTTAGAGGTTGTGTGGGGTTTAGGGGATGTGTTGGGTTTAGGGGATGTGTTGGGTTTAGGGGTTGTGTGAGGTTTAGGGGTTGTGTTAGGTTTAGAGGTTGTGTGGGATTTAGGGGGTGTGTTGGGTTTAGGGGTTGTGTTGGGTTTAGGGGTTGTGTGAGGTTTAGGGGGTGTGTTGGGTTTAGAGGTTGTGTTGGGTTTAGGGGTTGTGTTGGGTTTAGGGGATGTGTTGGGTTTAGGGGTTGTGTGTGGGTTTAGGGGTTGTGTGAGGTTTAGGGGTTGTGTTAGGTTTAGAGGTTGTGTGGGGTTTAGGGGATGTGTTGGGTTTAGGGGATGTGTTGGGTTTAGGGGTTGTGTGAGGTTTAGGGGTTGTGTTAGGTTTAGAGGTTGTGTGGGATTTAGGGGGTGTGTTGGGTTTAGGGGTTGTGTTGGGTTTAGGGGTTGTGTGAGGTTTAGGGGGTGTGTTGGGTTTAGAGGTTGTGTTGGGTTTAGGGGATGTGTTGGGTTAAGGGGTTGTGTTGGGTGTAGGGGTTGTGTGAAGTTTAGGGGGTGTGTTGGGTTTAGAGGTTGTGTTGGGTTTAGGGGTTGTGTTAGGTTTAGGGGATGTGTTGGGTTTAGAGGTTGTGTTGGGTTTAGGGGTTGTGTTGGGTTTAGGGGATGTGTTGGGTTTAGGGGATGTGTTAGGTTTAGGGGTTGTGTTGGGTTTAGGGGTTGTGTTGGGTTTAGGGGATGTGTTGGGTTTAGGGGATGTGTTGGGTTTAGGGGTTGTGTTAGGTTTAGGGGTTGTGTTGGGTTTAGGGGTTGTGTTGGGTTTAGGGGTTGTGTGAGGTTTAGGGGTTGTGTGAGGTTTAGGGGTTGTGTTGGGTTTAGGGGTTGTGTTGGGTTTAGGGGTTGTGTTAGGTTTAGGGGTTGTGTTGGGTTTAGGGGATGTGTTAGGTTTAGGGGTTGTGTGAGGTTTAGGGGTTGTGTTAGGTTTAGGGGTTGTGTTGGGTTTAGGGGTTGTGTTGGGTTTAGGGGTTGTGTGAGGTTTAGGGGTTGTGTGAGGTTTAGGGGTTGTGTTGGGTTTAGAGGTTGTGTTGGGTTTAGGGGTTGTGTTGGGTTTAGGGGTTGTGTGAGGTTTAGGGGTTGTGTTGTGTTAGGTTTAGGGGTTGTGTATGGTTTAGGGGTTGTGTGGTGTTTAGAGGTTGTGTTGGGTTTAGGGGTTGTGTTGGGTTTAGAGGTTGTGTTGGGTTTAGAGGTTGTGTTAGGTTTAGGGGTTGTGTGTGGTTTAGGGTTTGTGTGTGGTTTAGGGGTTGTGTTGGGTTTAGGGGTTGTGTTAGGTTTAGGGGTTGTGTTTAGAGTTTGTGTTGGGTTTAGGGGTTGTGTTGGGTTTAGGGGTTGTGTGAGGTTTAGGGGTTGTGTTAGGTTTAGGGGTTGTGTTTAGAGGTTGTGTTGGGTTTAGGGGTTGTGTTGGGTTTAGGGGTTGTGTGAGGTTTAGGGGATGTGTTAGGTTTAGGGGTTGTGTTGGGTTTAGGGGTTGTGTTGGGCAGCGTAGCCTGATCTGCATAATTCTTTTAGTGAATCAGCCGCTAAATGAGCACAGTTAGCATGTGCAAAAAAAAATCTTTTTAGCTTTTCCTAGGTGTAATTCATTCTTACGTTCATTATTCCCCCCTAAGTTGTTTTCCACATTTTCCCAACAAAACTGTTCCCATGCCTTTTCCGCAAACACACAAAAAACATTATTTAAGATTGTGACTCCCAGTAATTGACATCATTTGAACCATTTCTACAGTATAGTAGGAATACAAGTGAATAAACTAATTCCAGTTGCACAAATTATAGAGTTGACAGCATTCAACCCTTTTATATAAATTATTGGAAGAACAATTGATCACAGAAACATTTCTGTTTAATATATGGGGTATATATATATATATATATATATATATATATATATATATATATATATATATACTGTATATATACACACACAAAGTAGTGGCCAAAACACAAAACATATTGGCACCCTTGGTAAATATGTGCAAAGAAGGCTTTGAAAAAAAATCTGCATTGTTTATTCTTTGATCTTTCATTAAAAAAAAAATCACGAAAATCTAACCTTTAATTGAAGTAAAACAATTGAAAGAAGGGAAATATCTCATTATTAAATATTTTTCTCCTAAACACTTTTGCCACAATTACTGGCACCCCTAGAATCCTTACGAGTAAAATATATCTGAAGTATATTCCCATTCATATTTGACTTTTTTTTTTGCATCTTGGTGACTAGGAATACCCATTTCCACCATCAGGGCAATAATTAACATGTTCCCATCAACTGGAGATCTTAAGAATCGGCCTGGAAAAGGATGTGTGTCTATATTGTCTCCACGCATGGTGAGGAGGATGGTTTGAGAGGCCAAAAATTGTCAAAGGTTCACTGCTGGAGAATTGGAGAAATTAGTTTGGTCTTGGGGTCAGACAGTAAAAAAAACACGTGTTTTGGGAGGGTTTCAAGAAAAAAAGCCTCTGCTCTCATCCAACAACAATCTCAAGCATCTTCTATTTTTCAGAAACTTCTGGAACTTCAAATGGGACTGGGATCTATGGTCAGATGAAACACCAGAGATGTGTTTGGCATACACAGAGATGAAGTACCCAATTCCCGCGGTTAAATGTGGTGCTGCATCTTCAATGTTGTGGGGCTGTTTTACTGCCAGAGGTCCTGGATATCTTGTTCAGATACATGGCATCATGGACTCTATCAAATACCAACAGATAAAAAATAAAAACCAGAAAGCTTACAATGGGCCCTGGTTGGATCTTCCAGCAGGACAATGATCCAAAACAAACATCAAAATCAAGGTTCTGCCATGGCCATCCCAGTCCCCTGACCTGAAACCCATAGAAAATTTGTGGGATGAACTGAAGAGGAGAGTCCACCAACGTGGAGCTCTGAATTTGAAGGATCTGGAGATTCTGTATGGAGGAATGGTCTCAGATCCCTTGCCAGGTGAGACTCAGAGCTGTTATCTTGGCAAAGGGAGGTTGCAAAAGTATTGAATAAAAGGGTGCCAATAATTATGTCCAATGCCAAGTTTTAGAGAAAAATATTTAATAATGAGGGATTTCCCCCGATTCAGTTGTTTTACATCAATTAATGGTTACATTTTTGTGAATTTTTGGAATGAAAGATCAAAAGGCTAAACAATGCAGATTTGTTTTCACAGCCTTCTTTGCACATATTTACCAAGGGTGCCAATATTTTTGGCCACTACTGTATATATATATATACACACACTGATCATCCACAACATTACAAACACCTGCCTTATATTGTGTTGGTCCCCTTCGTGCAGCCAAAATAGTGTCAACTCGCTTCTCAGTACAGCATGATATTCTTCTCACCACAATTGTACAGAGCAGTTATCTGAGTAGACTTAGACCATAGACTTTGACAGTCTGACCATTCTCTGTTGACCTCTGTCATCAACAAGACATTTCAGTCCACAGAACTGCCCCTCACTGGATGTTTTTTTTTTGGCATCATTCTGAGTAAATTCTAGAGACTGTTGTGTGTGAAAACCCCAGAAATATTCAAACCAACAATCATCCATGCAATTATCTAATCAGCCAATCGTGTGGATGCAGTGCAGTGCATAAAATCATGCAGACACGGGTCAGGAGCTTCAGTTAATGTGATCTCAGTGATTTGGACTGTGGCATGATTGTTGGGCTGGTTTGAGTATTTCTGGGATTTTCACACACAACAGTCTCTATAATTTACTCAGAATGGTGCCAAAAACAAAAAACATCCAGTGAGGGGCAGTTCTGTGGATGGAAAAGTCTTGTTGATGAGAGAGGTCAACAGAGAATGGTCAGACTGGTTTGAACTGACAAAGTCTACAGTAACTCAGATAACCACTCTGTACAACTGTGGTGAGAAGAATATAATTTCAGAAGGCTATTCTGAGATGTAGGTTGGCACTGTTTTGGCAGCAAGATGGGGACAAACTCAATATAAGGCAGGTGGTTTTAATGTTGTGGCTGATCGGTATATATATATATATATATATATATATATATATATATATATATATATATATATATACACAGTATATATAGTTGACTGCATTAGTCGAGCCCAATAATTCAAACCCTTTATATATATATATATATATATATATATATATATATATATATATATATATATATATATATATATATTTCAACAGTTTCAGGCCTTGTTTTGAAAAGTGTCTAGCACTATAGCAGAAATAATGAAACTTCTACTCATTCTTTTCCTAATTGGGCATACGTTGACTTGTGGCTTCTTAGTGGAGACTAGACGTCTAAGTCAGGGTGAAGCTCTTTTGTTTCCTTAAGTCTGTGTTTTGTTTTTCTGTGAGCTGCTCAACTGTGGCTTTAGTGAGGTGTTTTATTTGGCCCCTACACTAGTGTCCTTGGCTTTGAATTCACACATCTTTAACTTGTTACAGCTGACTGACAGTAAAAGTTGAATAATACAGTGGCCTTATCTGCCTTTCAGCCCATTTATCTTGCACTAATTTAGTTGTTTACTGATTGTCAGATTACACACAGGCTGTGTTCGGGATTAAATATTTGGTTAATACTTATTACATATTGCTTTTTAATTACATTTTCGGTGATTTTCGTCATCCAATCAAAGAGTGAGTGAAGATGAAGTTATAGAATCACAGTTGCTAAAACTTATGCTACTAAAATGTGGTGGGGACCACATTGTCCCACCCATCCCACCCCACCCCTGACTCATAAATTATGCTTAATAGAGCTGGACAATAAATAAATAAATATATTAATCATAACATCATAGACCCAAATATAAAAGGTCCTCTAGGGAATTTGAAAATTGTGCACACTATACATACACCACTACTTTATATAGTAGGTTGTTTTATAGTAAACACCATGTTTCAAATTACGTTATATATTGTGAGCTGTTGGTAAGTGACTTTGTCTGTGCTTAACCGTTTTTATTCAGCTAGTGTGATCATTTCAGAACTCTCAGCTAATTAGAAATCCCTGTTGCTCCAGATCTCATTTGCTGTAATTCTGGATTACCCAGATAAAAATGTACAACCCCATTAGGAAGAGCAGCCACATCTGTGTCTGATTAATCTGCAAACAACAAACATTTTATTTGATACATTTACAATTCTAAAATGTATATACAATATCAAATTGCCCCTAAATTTCTAAACACCCAATTATCTTTGAAGACCTACACACTTGACTTCATAAGTGTGATGAAGTGTCTTGGTTAAGGTGCTGGTTTGATGTTGTTGTTGTGTGATACTGCCAGTGTGAAGTGATAAATATTCATGCAGGATCTTTGGCTTTTACTTAATTGAAAGACTTGCTGTGAAGCGATACTAGACAGGAGTCACACACAGTTCTGCTGTGGAGATCAAACGTGTGCATGTCAGTGAAATTATAGCCTTTCTTTGAGCGCATGTCAACACGTCCAGCGCATTCAGTGACATGCCTTTCCTGTACTGCATGAACGTCTTAGGCTCTCCTAGTGTGCCAGATACCCAATTTACTATAAAGACTGACAGAAACTACTCGAATAAAGATAAATATAAATGAAATCTGTCACATATATTGGCAGATAATGCTTATCTTTAAATCAAGGACTTGTTTCAGTCTTGCATTAAAAACCAAAAAACTCATTTCAATTGGGTGTGCAAGCTGACCTTTTGGGTAGCATGTGTACCCCCTAGCAGACCTGGGGCAATGCAACGTTTAAATGAGGATAAAACACTTCATAGACATTCATAGCCACTTGAGAACAATGCACTCATCTTCTGAACAAAATGATTGCAACATGTAGAACATGTGGTTAAAAATTACAGACGTCTCACTGTCAACAACGTCCAATTTTGTGAGGCATCTGAAAACCCAAAGACAGTGGAAAGTTGAGATTGTTAACTGTTTCATGTCAGCTACGATTCAATAGCATTTCATTTATCGTGTTAGCTGGGTTAGCTAGCTAGCTAGCTACTTTGCTTTACAGAGCTCAGTGCACTGCAACTACAGCTACTACCTTAGCAACCACTACAGAGAACACCACAGGACCTACTCAGAACACCCTAGCAACCATGCAGAACACATTAAGCCATATCACCCTGCAGCTCTTGCCTGGTTGCCCACTAAAGCTAAGCAGGGGTTGAGCCTGGCCAGTACCTGGATGGGAGACCTCCTGGGGAAAACCAAGGTTGCTGCTTGAAGTGGTATTACAAAAATACAAACACCAAGATAACTCTAGCAACTACTCAGACCATAACAGCAACAGCCCAGAACACACTAGAAACCACCCAGAAAACCCAATTAAACTCCTAGAACACCATAGGAACCACATAGAACACAAAAGCAACCACTCATAACATATCTAATATCCAGAACACCATGACACCCAACCGGAACATCAATGTAACCACGAAGGACACCCTAGCAACCACCCAAAACACCATAACCACCACCTGTAAAATCCTAGCAACTACCCCAAACACAATAGCACCCACCAAGAACACCCTAGCAACCACTCAGAACACCATAACACCATTGCAACCACCAGAATGCCTTATCAACTATCCGAACACCATAACAGCCACCTAGATCACCATAACAGCCACCCAGAAAACTGTAGCAAACAAATAGCAACATGCTAAATAATACTCAGAATAGAAGAAGAATCCTTTATTGTGGTCACACATTATACACACAGTTTTTTTTTTTTTTGCATATATACAGTGAATTTTATTAGTTTTCACATATCAGCCATGGGAATGCAGGGTCAGCCATGATACGGCACCTCTGGAGCAGATAGGGTTAAGGGCCTTGTTCAATTTAATTTAATTAATTTAATTTGACCAATTGTCACACATTATACATACATTTCTGCATATACATGGTGAAATTATTTATTTTTCACATATCCCAGCTAAGCTGGGGTCAGAGTGCAGGGTCAGCCATGATACGGCGCCCCTGGAGCAGATAGGTTCAAGGGCCTTGCTCAAGGGCCCAACAGTGGCATCCTGGTGGTGCTGGGGCTTGAACCCCTGTCCTTCTGGTCAGTAACCCTGAGCCACAACCACTGAGCCACCACTGCCCCTAACAGAATACAACTACCTTGTAATACCTTGGTAACCAATTATAGAATCGTGGCAGTTATTTTTACACAGGCAAACACAAATATTCTTTTGCAGATAATGTAAATGACCAATTGTGTTTTTTTTGGTTCAAAGCAGAGAACAATACATTATTTTCATTGCATCTAGAGAGGAAAGAAACCTCAGTGAATATAAAACAAATGAGAGGTGGATTTGAGTCTGTCTGCTGCTCGTGCCAGAATTCTTTCCCAACCGCAGCACTGAATAAATCTATCTCGTTCCTCAGCAGCCAAACCAAAGCATGACTGCTGGAGACATTCGTGGAAAAGAAGCAGTTCTATAGAGCTGATTGTCAAAGCATGACTAGATATAATTGCTTTCTAACCATTAAAATGCTGAGGCTCTGAGAGTGAAATGGAAATATGTTTAAAGTTTTTAGCATAATGAGTTAAGAAAACAAAATCTTGGCATGCATGCTCATTGCCACATTTTTGGGCTGAATCACTGTTCTGCATGAACTTCAGGCCTTGGAGTGTTGCTGACAGATGTTCTTTTATGGCAAGTTCAGAGTTATGTCAGTATTCCACACAGAGTGAATCAAACATCCTTATTTTATACTTATTATTGTTGTTTAGTAGCAGATTTGTTGAAATTATACTGACGTTTCTCTTGTGTTGTGTTCTGCTTCATTGAGGTCAGTTGTGTAATATAAACTAAAGTGATATAAATTAAAGACTTCAAATCTGTCACTGCCTTACTGATACTTAATTGTACGAAATCCTCAGATTACAGTCTGTTCTATGAGTAGTGTAAATCACATCTGTTTTATTTTCTTTCCCGCAATATTCTACACCAGCTGTCGATAATAATGGTTATAAAAATAGCAAAAATCCTATTACTGTAAAACCTTTCAAACACTCCTGATTACTTGTTGTCCACAATTTCTCTTTCAGCCCTCAGAACGAATACACAGAATAAATTCACAGCAGTACGAAAAACTCTTGCAGCTATTATTTAGGCTTTTCTTTCTGGGAGTCTATGACAGCCTATAGAACCATATGGTATGAAGTTGTGATATTTGGCACAGTTATGGGCGAGGGTCTGATGTTTCATTTGACCAATTTTCTGAAAAACCTACCTTTTCTAACTCCTCCTACCGCGTTTATCAGATCTACACTGAATTTGGCTCAGACCATCTTTAGACCACACAGAAAAAAAAGAAAAGAAAAGGAAATAAAAATCTTTTTGATGGACCAAATCATTCTTGAAAACCACATCAACAATTTTTATGTTGTGGGCGCCAAACAGCAAGTGAGGCTGTACCTTTGCAACTCTTTGGACTACTAAACCTAAACTTGGTATATTTCATCACTGCCATACCCTGACTATAATTATCCTTGCTTCATAATTCTTCTATACTTTGGCCTAAATTCTTGAGACTGATGTCGTTACATTGCTTGAGCTGAATGATACCCAATGTTCCTATGTCTGTTATATTGTATGTCTGCCATTTTAATTTTTGGGGTAAAATTCTGTATTTTACCAACACATCGAGATTAAACTTTGTTTGTATCGGTGGCACTACGCCCCGTTGGTACCTGAGAAGTTTGGTGACAGTGATAGCTAGTGGAAAAAATACTTATAACTTTGAGCAATTTGGTTATAATCATGCGCTTGATTCCTTCATGCAGAATTTAATGATACCAGTGTTTGCCCATTAGTCTTATTTTCTCTCTCTCTTTGAATTTCATGAATAATCCCACTTTTTTAACCCTTTCTACAGCATTCATCGATCTTCCCCAAATTTGCATAAGGTCATCAGACCTTGTAGGCAAACATTTGTTCAAAGCTTTTTAGATAAACCAAATTGACCTTGTGTAAAGCATCATTAAATTTGATGCCAAGATGCCAAAAAGGATATGAAGCTGTATCACAGCAATGCTTTAATGTACCGCCTCAAAAACAGTCCTATTTTGTCCCTCTGTCTGAAACATTTGGTTTTGGACTAAGCCTTAAAACTTTTACGTAAACACCCACTGTTCTGATTGGCTGACATCATGCAGCCCCTCAGATTCAGCAAACTCAACCCAGAAGACAATGAACAAGCCCCTCAACATTTACAAAAAATAATAATTCAGGGTTTACACATAACGGACCTCCAACACATTGCATCTGAATACATTAAAGTGTTCATCTCAAGCACAACTGTTAACACTCAGCACCGTAAACTATCAAACAGTCATGACATTTGAAATATCTATGAATTAAATGGTTTACTTACATTTTTGATCGGGTCCAAGTGATTTTAACTACCCCATCCTTCAAGTTTCATTGGAAAGCTTAAATCATATTATGACTGGTTCACAAGTAATCCACGCTGACATTAGCAAAAAAAATGTATTATTAAAAATATATAAATAAACGCACACACAGTCAAAGCATGGTCAAATGGCGCACACATACTGTAGGCGCACTGAGGTGCACATCACTAGAAACACATAGAAACGGTCAAAGACATCCATCTAGTTCATGTTTACATACACCAACAATTAAAAATAGTGCAGATGGACAAAGTTGTCAGAGAGCGAGTGCAAGACAAAGAAGGGGTCTTGCTGATGAGTGCGTGCTGTAGCCACACAATGGGCAGATCTGTGAAGAGTGTGTTCATAGACAAGTGTGTGCATTGTGCAAGTCAGCAGCAGATTCGTAGGAATACTCCATAGAAGCATAGTGAGGTGCAGAGAATAATTCCCAGCAGATTGGAAGGCAATCACTTTCCAGACACATGGGCAGAGACGAGAAATCCTCCATTGAAGATTCGTAATCAAAGAGAACAAGTGCACAGCAAGCTGGGAGGTAACCACACTCTTGACATGTGGGCATGTGAAGTTACTTCACATCAAACAACAATCTAGCAAGGATACTGAGGACACGAAGGGTTTAAGTAGGGAGTGAATAAGAAGAGAACAGGTGTTGCTAGCACGCTAATCAGAAAAATGTACATTCCCATGAAAACACTGATCATGCATGTTGGCTTCGCCTGCGAGACATGAGGGAGAGAAAATAACAAAACACACAGAATCAACTGACAAACTCACTGGAACTGTGACAGGAAGAACGTGTCAATGACATCCTTGACATTGTGCTCAAACAAGAGGCAGCAGCTGAATGAAAATGAATTGCTTCTCCCTTTCAGAGTTGTAACTTGACACTGCATATTTTTTGCTCAAGATACATGGCAGCAGTCAAAGAGTCTGTGTAGTTCATGTTTATATATAAAATAATTCAAAATAATCCAGATGGTTCCCCTTTGGTGTTATGTTAGGAATAGTTAGCCACACAAGGCTAGTGACTTGAACTTGAATGAGGTTAAACGGTATGTGTAAATACTAGTACTGTCAGTCGATTAAAATGTTTAATCACAATTAATCACATAGTTTTTTGTAGTTAAATGAGATTAAATCACAGATTTTAAAAGTGCTGAAATTATATATTTTTTTCTTGTCAAAATTCATATATTTTTTATTTTAGAAAAGAAAACAATATGTAGCAATATATTGCTTCATTAATATTTTACAAACAAAGCCTTCCACAGTATAAAGAGAGAAATGAGCTAAAATAGCGGCAATTCAAGTCACATTAAATGTTTCCCAAAGTCTAAGTGGGAGTTTGACTAATTGAAAGAACTAGTCCCAACATAGGTTTCATATTCATTGCAATGGGCATTAAATCTCTTTAGACTGCAGACTGTGGCTATCCACTTTGTTACAGCAATTGTGAAGCTGCGTTCATGATTCACGTCAGAGCGTCAACGCCAGCATCGAGTATCGCTTTGAACTCACCATGAAAATCTCTTGCATACAAAAACATCATATTCTGCATTTTGGTGATAGTTAAGATTTGGTGTACTTCTGTGGTAATTAAAATATGCCTTACATTCACATACTAAGTCCCATCTGGGCTTGTTTGTACATCAAATAGTTCTCCATCATTTCATCACTGACAAGGAAGCGGTGTCAGAGATTGTTTTATTTATTGAGATAACAACCTCTGCAGCTCTATCATAAGAGAGAGAGCGTAACAGTAAACTAGCGTATTAAGACAATACCGCCAATAGAATGTCTATGAGACTGCCGTGTTGTGTTATTTTATTCTAAGCTTGTAGACTTTTCATGGTAGAAGGGCTCTGGTGCTGTCTGGTTGTGGTGTGTGTGTGTCAGTATAATGACTCCGGGCGGACACATTACAAAAGTTCTGCCTTCACATCAGTGTTAATGCCGTTTTAACTGTAAATGTGTTAATAGCGATTATGATAAATTAACGCGCTAAACTTTTTAAATTAATAGTATGCATTAATGCATTAATTCTGACAGTATAGTAAATTCAAATGAGCAATGTGTCGTGACGTCACAAGCAGACATATTTCAAAACGAGACATTTCAGCAGGGTGCCAACTATAAATGCTCTTTTTATACTGAAATTTACAGTCTGTTTTTAGTACAGTTACCTCTTATATGTCTATCTATCAAAGAAAATGTTATTCTCGATTTAATGACCCCTTTAAAAAATTCTACTATTCTTTTGGCTTTCATACCACCTTGATTATTCCATCTCTGATGATCATTTTAGGCAATCGAATATAATTGCCATTGTTATCGTTGGTGTGCTTGGCACAGTGATTTTGCTTGCAGCTATATTTATTCCTGAATCTCTTGTTTCCTCAGAATGGAGGCGTCATGCTTGGAGTTGGCTTTGGAGGGTGAGCGTCTATGTAAAGCAGGAGATTTTAAGGGTGGTACAGCATTCTTTGAAGCTGCAGTTCAGGTGGGAACAGAAGATCTGAAGACTCTCAGTGCCATTTATAGTCAGCTGGGAAATGCTTATTTCTACCTGAAGGAGTACGGTAAAGCCCTGGAGTACCACCGCCATGATCTTACACTTGCACGGTAAGATTTTGAACTTCTCAAACAAGTCAATGACAAACAAGAGTTTATAGTTGTGCATCCCATGAGAAAGGAGTTAAGGAGTTGTATCATATATTCTCGTCAGGACAATCGGTGACCGGATCGGCGAAGGGAAGGCCAGCGGGAATCTTGGAAACACTCTGAAGGTTTTGGGTCGTTATGATGAAGCAGCCGTGTGCTGTCAGAGACACCTGGACATTTCACAAGAACAAGGAGACAAGGTGACAGAAGCACAATCATTACTTCCAGCTGACCACATTTTTGTCATGAAAATTCCCATCACAGTGTCAAATTCTGAATTGTGTGTAGTAGAATTTTGTGCTAGAAATGACATTTTTCAAAATGGCCGACTCCTTAGTCTTGCTAAGGCTAATTTCTTAGCTTTCAAGTTTTAAGTATCATAAATACACACAATTAAATCAAATTTTCACACTTCTAACTCTGTCCCACTTTATATTAGTGTCTTTAACTACTGTGTACTAACATTAAAATGCAAAAAAACGTAATGCTCAAACAATTTAGCTGCTGATGTTGAGGTACGTGTAGGTTTAGGAGTAGTGGTAGGGTTAGGGGTTTCGGTTAGGTTTTAGGATAAGAGCTGGTTTAGGATTAGGTTTAGGGTTAAGGTAAAGGTTAACAGTGTAACTACAGATGTAATTAAATGAAGGTTCTTTAAATGTACATTAAGTACATTGCAACAACATGTATGTAAATAATAAGTACATTGTAATAAATGTATACATTTTTATTCTCCCCAATTTGGAATGCCCAATTCCCAATTCACTCTAGGTCCTCATGGTGGTGTAGTGACTCGCCTCATTACGGGTGGTGGAGGATGAATCTCAGTTGCCTCCGCATCTGAGACCGTCAATCCGCACATCATATCGCGTGGCTTGTTGAGCGTGTTACTGCGGAGACATAACGCGTGTGGAGGCTTCATGCTATTTTCTGCGGCATCCACACACAACCCACCACGCGCCCCACCGAGAGCTAACCACATTCTAGTGACCACGGGGAGGTTAACCCATGTGAATGTACCCTCCCTAGCAACCAGGCCAATTTGGTTGCTTAGGAGACCTGGCTGGATTCACTCAGCATCCCCTGGATTCGAACTCACGACTCCAGGTGTGGTAGTCAGCGTCTTTACACGCTGAGATACCCAGCCCCCGTAATACATTTTTAAGTACATTTTAGTTGGTCCAAATATCCTGCTCACAAGTGATATTTCCCTTGATTTTCTTTGTTTTGTCTCATATTTCATCTCAAACATTCTCTTCTATGACACTTTTGTCCACTTGATAAAAAAAAAAAAAACGTTATTAGGGGCTAAATTGTTTGGTGTGGTGGAAATGATGCCACAACTGAGTGACAGTCTTACATTTACATTTATGCATTTGGCAGACGCTTTTATCCAAAGCGACTTACAGTGCATTACAGGGACAATCCCCCTGGAGCAACCTGGAGTTAAGTGCCTTGCTCAAGGACACAATGGTGGTGGCTGTGGGGCTCGAACCAGCATCCTTCTGATCACAAGATCAGATTACCAGTTATGTGCTTAGACCACTACACCACCACCAATCCGTCTTAATTTTAGAAATAATTTTCGAGTACGTGCATACACATTAGCTGGACCAGCATGAAAAAAAGTGGTTTTGAGAGTGATCTTAAATAAAGAAGCACATTTGATGACACCATTTACTGTTGTCAATATGTTCTTTAATCGTATTCTTGACTGGCTGTTTTGGAGATTACAGTATTTCCCCATATAACATTCACGCAGCTTGTATCCATAGAAAATAGCTGCTCAGGAGCGGCTTGTTAAGTTAACGAAATACTAAACGGTCTGCCCTTATATAGTGCTTTTTTAAACTTAGCGGTATTCAGAGTGCTTTACACTGCATCTCATTCACCCATTCACACACACACCCATGCAAGGCGCTAGCCTGCCTTTTGGCGCAACTTGGGGTTCAGCGTATTGCCCAAGGACAGTTTGGCATGTGGAGTCATGTGGGCCAGGAAATGAACCGCCAACCCTGCGATTAGTGGCCAATCTGCTCTACCACCTGAGTCACAGCCGCCCCAAACACTTCTTATGCTTGTTAATAATTGCATACACATTGTTCGGGTTTGTATGTTTAGCTCTTATGGGTTCTAATATTGTTCTGATCTCTCTGCTGCTGCTGTAGGTCGGGGAGGCCAGAGCTCTGTATAACATTGGGAATGTGTTTCATGCGAAGGGCAAACAGCAGCTGTGGGGATGTTCACAAGATCCTGGAGATCTTCATCCTGATGTGAGAGATGCGTTGCAGAGAGCCACAGCCTTCTATGAGTGAGTCCCACAAGTCATGATCTTATCACAGTACAGATACTGAAGCTGAGAGCGTCTGAAGCGTTAATATTGACTAGACAGACATGAGAAATGGATTGTTTACTTAAGTTTTAATAGCCACATTTAACAGATTCAGAAGGCTAAATGACACATAAATGAGATGTAGAGAGGCCAGAGGTGTCAGATGTGAACAAATGGCCTGAAACAGTCATTAGTGGTGTCTCTGTTTATTGGCAAAACACTGAGAACAGAAAAATCTGCTCCCCTGGAAAGAGTTCAGTTGAAAACAATATTATTGCTATAATCTGTTTTTCCATGTAGGAAATTGGATTTTTACATCTGGAACCCAACTGTCACACTCTATAAACTGATTTGAAAGACTGTTATGATTGATTATTTTGATGTGGATAACAGCACCGTTTGTACCTCTCTTTCAGAATGAACCTGTCACTGGTGAAGGAGTTGGGAGACAGAGCTGCTCAGGGACGAGCCTTTGGTAACCTTGGCAACACCCATTACCTGCTGGGTAACTTTGTTGAGGCCATTAAGTTCCACAGAGAGGTGCGACACTGAAATCACATAGCAAATGAAAACAAAGATATAACACGCAGACCATTATGTTTTACTGTTGTTACTTAAACTGTGCTTATGTGTTTTATATTGAGACTTTAACTTGCACAGTTGATAGGGAAGTTCAGTCTAACAGGAGTTGGATTTAAAAGTCACCAAAAAAATCCTGTTTGTTATTCGCAGCGTCTGTCCATTGCCAAGGAATTTGGTGACAAGGCCGCCGAGCGGAGAGCGTACAGTAACCTAGGCAATGCTCTCATTTTCCTAGGCCAGTTCAATGCAGCTACTGAGTATTACAGGTAACCATGACTTCCTGATGACATGCTACCACACAGAATGTATATCTTAAGCACACCTGTTGTATCAATGGTATTTGCTTATTTCTAAATCACAATGCAATTCTATTTCAGTGCATTTTATTTAGTGCATTTAAAAGAATTTAACACACACCTAGCCGTGGATTATCCAGTTTATACCATGGTCACTAGCCAGAATTGATTAGTTACAGCTTTCATTTATTTTTTTGCAGCGCAAATTTTGACTGGAAGAATAAAAAATAACAGTTAATTGTATCTAAACTGACATTACAACCGTGGCAGTGACAGTAAAAGTAGCACTCCCCTTACAAAAAATCTAAACTAGCAGTAAACTTGCTGCAAATTTGCCACTTATTATTTCACAAACAAATGAGCTTTTGATTAGCCGCCAATGTTTGCCAGATGTTTGCAGCTCTTCGCTGTTAGTGTTGAATCTGCAGCAAATCTTTGGATACAATAGAAAATTTACCACAAGTTTGTGCAAAGCTCATTTGCATGTGAAAATTATCAGTGACAATTAACTCTTGAGTTTCATAAGGGTTACTGTATGATAAGGGGAAACTCTGAGACATCGTTATGGCATCCATCAAGGCAGCACAATTGACTGAATTATGAATGAAATTGCAATTTGTCCCAGAACACCCAAGCAACCACCTAGGAACACCTTGACAACTACCTAGAATATCCGACATCATAGTAGTGAGTTTAGCACAGGCAAGCACTCTTTTCTTGAGGAAATGTAAACCTGTAGGTTATCTGTGTTGTTTCCAGAAAAACTCTGCTGCTGTCTCGGCAGCTGAAGGATCAGGTGATGGAAGCTCAAGCATGTTACAGTCTGGGAAACACACACACACTGCTGCAGGAGTACGAGCATGCCATAGACTATCACCTCAAACACCTGCTCATCGCACAAGAGCTCAATGACAGGTCTGAACACACCAGATCTCCATAAAGTCTCCAGACCTACTATTTAAGCCACAATTAAGATATTTAAAGGGATGATTCACCGAAAAATGGAAATTCTCTCATCATTTACTCAATTTCTTTCTTCTGCTGAACACAAATTACGATTTTAGAAGAATTTCTCAGCTCTGCAAGTCCATAAAATGCAAGTGAATGGGTGTCAAAAAATGAAAGCTCCAAAAATCACATAAATATTGATCTGTTTCTCACCCACACCTATCATATGGATTTAACCATTGGACTCTTATGGATTACTTTAATGCTGCCTTTATGTGCGGTTTGGAAAATCAAACCTTTGGCACCCATTCACTTGAATTGTATGGACCCACAGGGCTGAAATATTATTTTAAAAACCTTAATTTGTTTTCTGCTAATGAAAGTGTCATACACATCTGAGATATAGAATTTTTTGTGTGAACTATTCCTTTAATGGCAGCTATTTATGTTTACCAAGTAATATGTATTCATATATCAGATTTTTTTATTCCACGAGTCTGTGTTTGTAGCTTGCCAGCCTGCTTAGGATTGCTTATTCTTATATGGTCAGCATTTTAACCTTTGCCATTTCACCACGTGCTTCGTTTGTTTTCCGCTTTTCTACCATTTCAACTGCGTGTATTGTACCTCGCGTACACGTTTTTTCTCTTTTTTTTCTTTTTTCCCACTTGTCTACATATTGCATCTCGACTGCATGCATTCGTTTTCTCCTCTGTGTTTTACACTGATTATTGCATCAATCTCAAACATCTGCTGATAAGGAACCACATCGATCTCAAACACTCGTTGCTCAAGAACAACCATAACAGCCATAACAACAACAAACAATTGCGGTAAGTCATGGCATCCGCTCATGTTACTTCTTCCTGCATTGCATACCATATGTTTACTATAGCTTCTTCTATCAGCAATGAGGGATTTACATGTGATAAATGTAAGGAATTAGTCAGGCAGATGAAGAAGGTTAATTAGTTAGAGATACACATCCGAATGCTAGTTGAGGTCAGTGAGAAAGAGAAGCCGGTAGATACTGTTTCGGATGCGGGTAGTACAGCGAGCAACACACACTTTGGTTCTGGCTGTAGAGCCACTGCAACAGGGCGTTTGGGTGATATCTCGGTGGCATACCGAGATATCACTTTTCTTTTAGGATTTCTATGGTAAGAAACGTGAAAATAGAGACTCTAGCCACTATTGTTAAATGCATTTCGGGGGCTCTGGCATCTGACATCAGATCAAATTTACAAGTGCTGGCTAATGCTAAATTTAGATTTGCTAAAATTGTTATTCATGTCGGCACTAACGATGCCTGGCTTCGCCAGTCGGAGTTCACTAAAGATAATATTAAAGAAGTATGTGTAATATGCTCTGGCACCCTCCCTGCTCGTCATGTGATGAGGTTTATCTTAGATTAGTTTCACTGAATGGCCAGAGTGGTGTCCAGAGAATAGCATAGGACTTATAGACAATTGGAAGATTTTTTGGGGTAGACCTGATCTGCTAAAGAGAGACAGACTCCATCCCTCCAGGGAAGGTGCCACTCTCCTCTCTAATCATTTGGCTCATAGTCTTAATAGTGATAGTATTTGACTAACTGGGGCCCATGTCAGGACACAGACAAACTGGTTAATCCAAACTTCTGCTAGCTACCTTTAGACGTCACACAGGTCACATAAACTACAACACATAAAGACTGTATAACCTAGATATCATATAGAGACTGTATCTGTTCCCCGAACTACCAAACACAAGCCCCTCAATTAGAAAAAATCTGATTAAGGTCAAACTTGAAATTAATTTTTTAAAATAAACATATAAAGGTAGGATAATAAACATTAGATCTCTTTCAAACAAAGCACTTATTGTAAATCAAATTATTACATATTATTATCATAGTTTGGAAGTTCTCTGCTTGGCTGAAACCTGGCTATAACCAGATGAATATATTAGTTTAAATGAATCTACTCCCCCAGGTTATTGTTATAAAAATGAGCCACATCTGAAGGGTCGGGAGGAGGTGTTGCTGCAATTTGCAAATTAGCATTTATTCATATTCTAAACTCTCTTTGAGTCAGACAAAATGTGACAGGACCAACTCGTCGCCATAATCATACGCTAGATTTAATTCTGTCATATGGAGTTGATGTTGATACTATAGAAATTCTACCGCAGAGCGATGACATCTCAGATCATTACCTTGTCTCTTATTTGCTGTGATCAGCTAATGCCACTCAATCTACACCATGCTATCATTCAGGTAGAACTACTCTTTGACCATTTAAGATAGCTTCACCATTAACCTTCCAGATTAATCTCATATACTCAGTAAGACAAAAACGTCTAGAAGAACTTGATGTAATAACAGAAAATATAAATGCAGTCTTTTATAGCACTCTTGATAATGTTGCTTTAAAAGAAAATTCAATAAAAATGTCCTGCACCATGGTATGATGATTAAACTCATGCTCTCAAGAGAGCAGCGTGGAAAATGGAGCGCAAGTGGAAGAACACAAAATTAGAGGTATTTCGCGGTGGATGGAATCATATTGACTAAAATGGCACTAAAAGCAGCCAGGTCAGCATATTTTAGCAAACTCATCGAAAATAACCACAACACTCCTAGGTGTTCATTTATTACTGTGGCTAAATTGGTAAAGCCACGACTGAACCAGATATTCTGTCGCAGCACAATAGTAATGAATTCATGCATTTCTTTACTGATAAAATAGAAATCATCAGAAATAAAATTGGAATTATGCAATCGTCTGTCACAGTACCTCAGAAAATAGTGTCTCAAACTTTCCTCATGAGCAATATCAATCCTTCACTGTCATAGGTCACAAAGATCTAACAAAACTTGTAAAAATCTAAAAGCCACAACATTTATGTTAGATAAAACAACAACTAAGCTCTTAAAAGAGGTATTCCCTATAATCTTAGAACCTCTTTTTAATATTATTAACTACTCGCTATCCTTTAGTCATGTCCCAAGAAACTTTAAAATAGCAGTTATCAAACCACTTATTAAGAAGCCACAACTTGATCCTAGAGAATTGGCTGATTATAGAACAATTTGAAATCTCCCATTTATGTCAAACATACTAGAAAAGGTAGAGACTTCCCAACTATATTCATTTCTACAGAGAACTGGTATATATGAACAATTTCAGTCAGGATTTAGACCCATCATATAACAGAGACTGCAATTATCAGAGTTACAAATGACTTGCTCTTATCATCTGATCGCATCTGCATTTCTCTTCTAGTGCTTTTAGATCTTAGAGATGCCTTCTACACCATAGATCATGACATTCTCTTGAATAGGCTGGAGAATTATGTTGGCATTGGTGGGCTTGCAGTAGCATGGTTTAGGTCTTATTTATCAGACTGCTACCACTTTGTATGTGTAAATGAGGAATTGTCAAATCAAACAAATGTTAAGTATGGAGTGCCACAGGGATCGGTTTAAGGGCCTCTGCTTTTCTCCTTATATACTGTATGCTTTCCCTGGGAGGAAATATCAGGAATCATGGAATATGTTTTTACTGTTATGCCAACGATACCCAACATTATATTTCTTCTAAACTTAACGGAATTTCACAATTTTCATTCAATTTTCATATCATTTGATTCTTGATGGATGGATGTACTGTTATGTCGTCTTCTACAGTGAAGAACTTGTGTGTTAATTTGATAATAATCTGTCCTTTGAAAATGTAATTTACAATGTTTCTAGTACAGCATTCTTCCACCTCAGAAATATTGCTAAGTTACGACACATGCTCTCTGTTGCTGATGCTGAAAAACAAATTAATGCGTTCATGACCTCAAGACTAGATTATTGTAATGATTACTGCAAGGATGTCCTACAAGATTAATAAATAAACTTAAATTGGTTCAAATTGCAGCTGCCAGAGTGCTGACTAGAACCAAGAAATATGATCAAACATTTTATCGTCGTTACATTGGCTATTTTAATTTTTAATTCGGTTAACTACATACAAAGCTTTGAATGGTCTAGCTCGAAAGTACTTAAATTACTTTCTGACACGCTATATTCCATCACGTTCATTACGATCGCAAAATTCTGGCCTGTTAATAGTTCCTAGAATATCAAAATCCACAAAAGGAGGAAGATCCTTTTCATATTTGGTACCAAAACAATGAAATAGTCTCCCTAACACTGTTCGGGATGCAGACACACTCACTCAGTTTAAGTCTAGACTAAAGACTCATCTATTTAGCCAGGCATACACCTAATTTATCCTCCAACCCACAATTAGGCTGCTTTAGTTAGGTCTGCTGGAACAGAGACATTTATCAGAAACATTTCTCATAATCTATAACTCTGCTATAAATTGAAAAGCATCTATGCTAATATTATTCTATTTGTTTCCCTGTCTCAAACTCTGAATTCATATCCAAGGTCACCAGAACCGGCCAGATCCAGCTCCGTTTCAGCTTGGTATCGGACTCCACTGCTACCTGTCTCTGAGTGATGATGACAAATCACAGCCAGTGCTAGCCAGACATCACTTCAGTCTTTACGATGGACTTCAGAGGATGAACTGCTGTCAACTCCAACTGTAAGACTTGGGATACTTCATATGCCTGAACCTTGGACTTAGGATGGACCCCACCGAACCTCACCAAAATGGCCTGCCGGTTAAACTGCGATGCACCTTGTTCATCTCTGCCTGCATCACATTTGTCTATTAATGGACTACGATCTTGAAATGGAATACATATACTAGTATCAAATAATTGCGAACAAAAGCCTTCATCAGCCAACTAGCAAAGGACAATGAATCTTTGTGAATTTTTCTCCATTAACCAAAATCTTTTGGAGTTTTGTGTTTCTTGCCACAGTCGCCTTCGGCTTGTTCACTGGTGTTCTAAATACAGTTATTTTTTAATTATTTAATAATTAATTTTTATACACAATTTACAATCATATTTAATCAAACTACACAATGATTCATTAATGCATGATTTTCTGTTAAGCTGCTTTGAAATTATGTGTGTTATGAAAAGCACTACACAAATAAAAATAATTTGACTTGATTTTTATTAATCTTTGACACAATCTGTCTTCTTGCAAAGACCAACATGTAAACAATATGGGGCAAAAAGTCTCCAGAGTTATCAAAGTGCAATATCAACAAGAGCAATAAATGTTATGGTTCTTTGTTGTTGGTCTTCTTTAGGGTTGGAGAGGGCCGGGCATGTTGGAGTCTGGGTAATGCTTATGTGTCTTTAGGAAACAGCCGTCAGGCTTTACATTACGCCCGAAAACACCTGGATATCTCCAGAGAGGTGAGCAGAAACTGTGCTTTCATGTTAGGCTGGGCATGTCCAGCAACAGTCCCCACTTCTCATCCTTATGGTTAATCTATGCTTATCTTTAAAGGTATGGTTCACCCAAAAATGTAAATTCTGCCATCATTTACTCACTTTCATTTCAGTCATGAAAACTCTCTGAATAATTTTAGGGGGTTATAACGAATATGCCATGTTAGTAGGTTAGGCATTGGCAGACTAGATATGCTTATGCTGCTACAAGTACGAGGAATTTCTATTGCTTGAACAACAACACATGCTGTGTTGAGCATGTAAGAGGTGTTTCTGCTGCTGCACAATTAGACATACATACAATACCCTTGCAGCAGATCTAGACAAGTGGGAGGGTTTCAGAGAGAAAACTCTTGCACTACGCTTCAATAAAACCAGCTTACTTGCAAATAGGATTGGCTGAGGACCTATTAGCTTGGGTCATGTAGAGTTTCATGGCTGAATGATAATCAAGTAACTTAAAACCTGTTTAATTTTTTCTCTGTGAAACACAAAATGAGATGTTAGTCAGAATGTCTGAACTAGTCTTTTCCATACAATGAAAAGCAGCAACAGACTGCTGTGTTATATTTCAAGTTTTCTCAAGTCGTATGATAGACTAAAATTTATGTCTATATTATCTGAAAATCTTCTCCTCTCTGACAAAGTTTACCAATCACATTTGTGTTAGTGTTGAAAAATCAAGCCTGTAGAAGCATCAACCCAAGTTTGATGTCATTTATGCCAAACGGCATTGGATCTTGTGTCATATTACCGATGATGCCCTAGCAAGTTTATATATTCATGACTGAAAACTGAAATGCACCTTCCTTGTATGGAAAAGATTCTTCGAAATAATTTGTTATTTTGTGTTCCACAGAAGAAAGAAAGTCATACGGGTTTGGAATGACATAATGTTTAGTTAATGATGACATAATTTACATTATTGGGTGAACTATTCCTGCAACTCTTTCCTTTTCTTTGCTCTCTTTCAGATTGGGGACAGGAATGGTGAGCTGACGGCCAGAATTAATGTTGAGGAGTTGATGGAAGCTCTTGGGGTGAAGGAGGCCGATCTCTCTCCATCTGACTCAGATTTTACAGTGCAGGGTAAGACAGGAAACCTTTTAAGTAACTACACTGGTAACATCTAGGAGAGACTGTCACACTTTTAACTACAGTGAATATTTCTCAGGGTGGGTTTATTTCTGTAGAAAAACAAACCTTGACTATATAAATAAGTACAATTTCATGAGCACTTCCATTATTGCCCAGCAAATCAAAATACAACTGGCGACCTGTCCAGGGTGTCCCCCGCCTTTCGCCCAATGTTAGCTGGGATAGGCTCCAGGCCCCCGCGACCCTGTACACAGGATAAGCGGTTGACGATGGATGGATGGATGGAAATCAAAATACAGTTCATGTATTGCTTGACAGATGTTGTCACACTATATGGAGTAAGATGTCACAAATGTGGGCCCACTGTTTATTGACACATATATCTACTGAAAAAATAATATATATATATATATATATATAATGTTGATCAAACAAGCAGTTAGTCCAGCCAAACCAACTCACGCCATTGGTTGAGTTGAGTTGGGTTGCTCAAAACAAACAGAGCAATTTTTATAATGTCACAGTTTTATAGTTTAAATATTTTGAAAAATAAATTAACCTACAAATGGCTTGCTTGTCATTGTCTCTGCAAATTAAGCTGAAAAAGGAGAAAGTATTTGAACAATGAACTTCAGTTTTAAGAGGGTTTTGAACTGGGTATTTGAAAACCAACCCACTTCTAGAGAAAACACATTAACGTTACTTAGGCAACATCACATGAGCAAGAGTGCTGTTTCTCTGAATATCACACATGCTAATATTTAGACCAACAGCACAATCTGTTACGTTCCCGTGTTGTCTGCCCTGTGTTCTCTGTTCCACTAATCACGTTTATGTCACGTTTCCTTGTTGTCTGCTCCGTTTTCCGTTTCACCCATCACCGATCCCGTTCCATGTCACGTTTTCCCTGTTGTCCGCCCTGAGTCTCACTGTCCGTGTGTGAAACTGCACTTCCCACAATTCCCGGATCACACTCCCAGCCCTGATCACTGTGTTATTGTTCGCACCTGTCTGTTATTTTGTCATTACCTTGTCTGTTTATTTAAACCCCGCTTTCTCCCCTTCCCTTTGTCAATCGTTATCGTTTCAAGTCCGTTGTTATCGGCCCTCTATGTTGATTCACCCGTTCGCGGTTACCTTGCCTCTCGTGTATGTTTATTATTAGTTAGTTTTATTGTACCCCTGGATGTCATTTTGTGTTTCAGCTTGTTTTTTCCCGTCGTGGACTTTTTATTTGTTCCTGTTTTGCCTGAGTCCAGTGTTTGTGTTTTGTTGCAATAAAGCCGCACAGTCATAACAAATACATTTGATATTGCTTTTAGATACAATTTTGATAGTGCTTTGTTATACAACAAACAGGAAAACATCAAGTAATTTGCATTTCAGATAAATATCGGTCAGTTAGTTCATCCTTGTCTTCTTCACAGAGAAAATATTTCCAAAAGAAGCCAAACCAGCAAGCACGACTTGCTCCCTGCACTGCTCTCAATACTCTTATTTGTAACTAGTGCTAGTGCTGCATTACTATATTACAGCTTTTTCTGTTGAAACATAATTTTCTGCAAAGAAAAATTTTATTCTTGAATGAATCTTTTAAGAAAACAAATTGTTCTTATTAATTTTGTACCATTGTTCACCATTTTGCTTTTAACAAATCAGTTGAATCAATGACACTTTGACTCATAACAACTTATTTGTCGTCACCTTCTGGTGTAAAGATATAGTCTGCAGAAATGGGGGAGCCAGTTCCCCTCTTGCTATTCAGCATGAGTATAATGCCAGTTTTAGTTATCTATGTGTGATACAAGTCATGTATTATTTGAGTAAACTGAGTAGATGTTGGTGGCCAAGTTTAAAACTAAAGAATATAGACTGAACTGTAAAATTAATGATGTAGTGTCTTTAAAGTCCATCCCAAATTTAATCTGGAAATGCACGTAGATGCAGTGTCCTTTTCTATTTGTCTGATAAATGCTATAGTTGTCATTATTTATTGTCAATTTATTCAATTTTAAGAGAGAGTAGTCCATGCTTTTGACCAAAATGAGTTGCAGTTAATTTCCAGTAAAGTCCATCTTAAGTCTGAAATGCAGACAGTGGACAGTGAAGTATCCCTTGATGTACGGTGGGAATTGGCAGCAATTCATCCTCTGTGAAGTCTAATAATCATCAAAGCACCCCTCACTGTCTGGTTGGCACAGGCTGCAGTTTGTAGCAATCACTCAGTGACACATAGTTGTGGGAGTGTAACATCGGTCTGGATTGCAGTTGGATCTAGGAGGCTCTGATAACCTCTGGATATGTATCCCAAGGATAAGACAGGGGAAAAAATTGAATAATATTAGTGTAGATACCATTCAGATTTACAGAATCTGTAAAGTGTTTCTGGTTCTGGAAGACCTGATTAATGCAGCATAATTATGAGTTGAGCGATACAGTAAATTAGGTATATGCCTGGCTGAAGAGATGAGTCTTTAGATTTTAGTTAAACTGAGGAAGCATGTCTAAGTCCCAAACAATATTTTGAAGGCTTTTACAATGTTAAGGAGCCAAATAGAAAAATTATCTACCTTTTGTTGATTTTCATATACTAGGTACCGGTACTGTCAACAAGCTGAAATTTAGCGATCCTAGTGAACATGATAGATTATAGCGCTAAACAATGTTGCTTAAATGAGGAGCTAAACCATTCAGAGCTTTGCAAGTAATTAGCATAGTTTTAAATTCATACAAAACTGAACAGGTTGCCAATTTAATGACAATAAAATTAGTGCTCGTCCATGCTCGTCTCGGGACTCGAGTCTGGAGCCAGTGCTGAAGCAGTCTCATATGCATCAACCCCAGCAGCGCGACCGCTGTGGGAGCCTCTGGAAATATTTTAAGGAGACTGCCGTGCCCGGCCTGAACGCGGTGAGGCATTTCAGCACTGACTGCGCGTGCTCGTTGGTGAGGCACGCTAACAATGAGACTGAGTCTAACTCCATGCCAAGAAAAGAGATGTTCTGAAACGGGGTGAGCTTGCTCTTTTCCTAGTTGACCTGAAGCCCTAAACGGCTGAGGTGCCTAAGCACCTGGTCCCTGTGGGCGCACAGTAACTCTCGGGTAGAGGGCCTGAATGAGCCAGTCATCGAGGTAGTTGAGAATGTGGATGCCTGCTTCCCGAAGCGGGGCAAGGGCTGCCTCTGCGACCTTCGTGAAGACACGAGAGGACAGGGACAGACCTTGTACTGATACGCCTGGCCGTCGAACCCAAACCGTAGAAAGGGTTGATGTCGAGGCAATATTGAGACGTGGAAGTACGCATCCTTCAGGTCTACCATTGCGAACCAATCTAGATGCCGGATGCAAGTTAGAATGTGTCTTTGCGGTAGCATTTTGAACGGAAGTTTCAAATCGCCTCCATCGCCAGCTTGGTTGTCCTCAATCCCGTGGGAAGAAGGAGCGACACAGGGGTGGAAGGGCATCTTTATAAAGACGCGTCCTGAAAAGGACATTAAACGCCAGCTGTGTATATGCTCTTTTAGAGATCCAACAGCAAGCGCTCAGAGATGGGAGGAACAGTTTGTGACTCGCAGCTCGCTGCATACATAACCGGTCGAAAATTTCGGAATGAAACAGACGCATTTCCTTCCTTTTATACCCGTATGTCCGGGGGGCGGAACATGCAAATTCTGTCTACCAATTTCTCATTGGCCTTTTCTCATAGATCAGAGATGCAAAAGGCTCTCAAGAGAGACCCCTAGTGTCGCTTCTTCGACACAACATCGAAGTGAGCGACAGATGGGGAATGATTAATAATAATTGTAATAATAATAATAATAATAATAATGTTAATATTACTGTAATAATAGAAATAGTCATCTTTCACCACCATGTTGTTCCAAACCCATATGACTAATTTCAGCCCAAAAATATTAAATGCGCTAATTTTCTCATTCTCATTCCATCCAAGATGTGTATGACGTTCTTTCTTATAATTTTTAGAAGAATATCTCTGTTGGTCCATACAATGCAAGTGAATGGTGACCAGAACTTTGAAGCTCCAAAAAGGACATGAAGGAAGCATAAAAGTAATTCATATGACTTTATAATTTCTAAAGTCCTTTTTTAATATTATTTCTTCTATTAATTATTAATGCCCAGTAGGTGGCGATAAGACAAAGAATTGAATCACCAATTACACAAAAAGAAGAATGTGAAAGTGGAGATTTATTAGTAAAAAAGAATTTAAATATTGATCTGTTTCTCACCCACACCTATTGCTCTTATCTCTTCTGAAGACATAGAATTAACCAAGTCAAGTCAAGTCAAATTTTATTTCTATAGCACATTTAAAAACAACAGAGCTGCGCCAAAGTGCTGTACAATATTACAATATGCAATTTAAAAGCATTGAAATAGACAAGGCAAAAGACAGGTTTATACATATAGCACCTGATATAATTCATTCAAAAGATTCATATACAATCAATCAAGCAGTTTATTTAAAAGCACTAGAGAATAAATACGTTTTAAGAGCCGATTTAAAACTTGTTAGTGTCGGAGCAGACCTCACAGCGAAGGGCAGACTGTTAGGAGCAGCGGCAGAGAAGGCCCGACCACCCTTGGTTTTGCAGCGAAAGCGTGGAACAGTTAAAAGAAGCTGATTACACGATCTAAGATTTCTTTGGAGAGTGTACATAGTCAGTAAATCACATATGTATGTTGGTGCAGCACCGGATAGCGCTTTGTACACCAAAACTGCAATTTTAAAATAAATTCTGAACTTAACTGGGAGCCAGTGTAAAATTTCTAAGACAGGAGAGATGTGATCTCTCTTTTTTGTACCAGTCAGAAATCTCGCTGCAGCATTTTGAACAACTTGCAGACGAGTGATTGTAGATTGAGGCAGACCACAGTACAGGGAATTACAGTAGTCCAGTCGTGATGTAATGAAGGCATGGATTACAGTCTCTAAATCTTTTGGGGACAAGAACTGTTTTACTTTTGCCATAGATCTCAATTGAAAGAAACTGCCTTTTACCACTGAGCTGACTTGTTTTTCAAAGTTAAGTACCGAATCTAATGTAAATCCAAGATTCCTTACATGAGGTCGAACACTGACAGGGAAGAACCGAAATTAAAAGTAGCTGAGGAGCTAGGTGGGCCTAAAATCAAAATTTCACTCTTACTTTCGTTTAATTGTAAGAAATTGTTTGCCATCCAGCATTTGATCTCATCAAAACAGTCACACAGGGCTTCCAGGGGATAAGACATATCGTTTTTTGCCGGTAGATAAAACTGTGTATCATCAGCGTAACTGTGGTAGGATATTCTATGTTTCTCAAATATGGCCCCCAGTGGCAGCATATATAGTGAGAAGAGAAGCGGGCTTAAAATGGACCCTTGGGGCACACCACAGACTAGGGGAACAGATGCAGAAGTAAATTTACCCATATTTACTGTGAAGGTTCTGTCTTTGAGATACGAGGCCAACCACTGTAAGGCCGCACCCTGAATCCCCACCACTTTTTCCAACCGATGCAACAGGATACTATGGTCGATAGTATCAATAGCAGCGCTTAAATCTAGTAGGACAAGCACTGCATGCGATCCGGTGTCAAGGATTTGCAAAAGGTCATTATTGACCTTCAACAAGGCAGTTTCTGTACTGTGCATAGATCTAAAACCAGACTGAAAAGTATCTGAAATGTTAGATGTGCCGAGATAAATATTCAACTGGTCATGCACGACTCAAACCAGTGTCATTTGAATTCCTTAGAAGCTCAGAAAGCACATAAAGGCAGCATTAAAGTTTTGGTACCTATTCACTTGCATTCAAGTATAAACTAACAGAGCTGAGATATTCTTATAAAATCTTGTTCAGCAGAAGAAGAAGAAAAAAAAACACATCTGGGATGGCATGAGGGTGGGAAAATGATTCCTATAAGGAGATGTTAGACAGAATACTAACCTTAATTATCATTTACTTTCACTGAATCTTTTCCCCCTCCATATTTTGAAAGGGAATGGTGACTGAGACTGTCAGTCTCTAACAGTCTGTCTAACATATTTTGGGTTCCACAGAATACAGAATGTTTCACAGGGTTGGAAGAACATGATGATATAATATTAATTAAAGGCTGAACTATCACTTTAAAGATGCTTCTCAGATTTGGACGAATCTGTCAATTAGAAGAGAAGTTTGGAAACCTTTTTCTAGTAATTATTACAGTGAAAAACATGAACAAAGTCACACAGTTCCAGGCTATATATAATGTTTAATTATACGCTGAAGCAAAATCGTTTTATTCATGCCTTCTCATCGTCATCATTATTTCACAGCTTTTTATGTCCTGCGTGAATTTAGTTCAGTGACAGTCATTTAGATAATTAGTTCTGTACACAAAGGGTAAATTGCACCTTATCTCTGTTTGGAAGCGAACATTTCCCATTGTAACGAATCAAAATAAATTATTTTCATCAGAAATTTACTTGAGTAAGAGTGAAAAGTACCCACCATAAAACATACTCATAAAAGTATATTTTTTCCAAACAGTTACTCAGATAAATGTAGCACATTACTTCCCACCTCTGGTAGCAAGAGCAAAAGATGACAGAGAATTTGTACTTATATTGGACAATGTCAAATTAAGCGCTATCACTTCAAAAGAATTAAACTTGTATCCTGACATCCGAGTTACACCAAGATCACTGGAAATTGTAGCAATGCCTCCTCCTCAACTGTCCTTTCGGAAAAACCTAGATGAGGAGATTCATTTAAACTAATATATTCTTCTGATTTTAGCCAGGTTTCAGTAAAACAGAGGGAATCCAAACTATGATCTGTATTAATTTAATTTACAATTAGTGTTTTGGATTAAATAGATCTAATGTTTAGTATCCCTACCTTTATTAAATATTTATCTTTTTTTTTTTTTTTTTTTTGTCATTTTCTAGTTTGACATCAAAAAACATTTTCTTAATGACTTAAAGGTTTTGTGTTTGGTAGCAGACACATCCTCTATATGATATATGGTGATATGGGCTCAATGTGTAGTAGATTATATGACTGTATCAAGGCAGCTAGGTGGATGCTGTACACTGGTGGTGGTTGAGGAGAGTCCCCTCTTCAATATGTAAAGTGATATAAAAGTAGTGTCATAAAAACGTATAAGTGTAACGTTCAACATTCAGCTAGCAGACGGTCAGTTTAGCCAGTATGACCTGGGCCCCAGTGAGTCAAACACTAACACTATTAAGACTATGAATCAAATTACTAGAGAAAAGAGCGGTCTATCCCAAAAACCCTTCCAATTGTCTATATATCCTATGCTATTCTCTGGACACCACTCAGACAGCCAGCCATTCAGTGACAATAATCTACATTTTAGTGCATTTTAGAGTAGTGTGGTTGTGACAGACAGAAGGGTGACAACACTTTGCCCTTGAAGTTAGCAGGTAATTTCTAGGATGAGACAGATATCACAAATGTCTGCTGACATTCAACACAAACAAACTCTCTTCATCTCTAATGAATACGCTCTCATAAACATGTTTGAAGGCAAAATAATGTTAAAGTAATGCAGCAATTACTTAATGAAGTAATTGAATGTTAATATGTTAGTAATTAGTATTACAAAAATGATCCTTAACATCTTGTCCTTGTGTTCTCCTGACAGGTGCCAGACCAAAGTTCACCAAAAACAACAGTATGGATAGTGTTGACCTCTGGAAATACAATACTGAAAAGGTCCAATCTTTATTAAATAATTTGGTAACCATAAGTTTTCCAAGTAAAAATCTTTTGTTCATCTTAGAACAACATTCCTGTCAAACAAACCCTATCCCTGACCTAAACTCTAACCATAGCAATTAATTACCTCTTAAATTAGAGGGATATTGTAGTTTGGTAAGAATAATGTTGCTTAACCCTAAATGTAACCCATGAATCTGACTGGTTTATAGGAATGTTTTTACAGGAACAGCAAGAAGCCATGTGGTACTTCATTGTGTCCAGTGTGTAGGAACCAGTAATTTAGAAATACTACTATTGCTTCACTTATTATCACTTACAGTTTCTATAATTTTGTCATAAGAGCACATGCTCATGTGTTGTTTTGTGGATTGAAGAATGGAGATGGTCCTGATGTTGATGGTGTATCAAGGAGGTCAAGGAACAGCAGAAGGAAAGGTTACACAGACAGTCAGTCATCTGATGAGAGACAATGGCTGGACTCGCCTCTAGACACGGATGACATCACCGTTCATGTCACACCTCCAGTGAGTGTCTTTCTAACTGTCTATGTATATGGATCATTCTTTGGAAATGGAAATATTCATGCATTAAATGTTTTTTTATTAGATTTTTATGTAATTGTTTTAACAAATACTAACTATTATCTCCAATCTTAAAATGTGGTTACAGCTAGGGGTGGGTGACAAACCATTAAAATATACCAGTGGGAATGTGTCAAACAGTAGGATTTTCTTTCTGTCGTTTTTATCATGGCCATGTAAAGTGTCACCGTATGTTAAATAATGCGTTCCAATCAGACGCTAAAAAAATCATTATCTTACGATCATTATATTCATTTTTTCTGTCATCAGTTACTTTTGTGTTATTTCTGCATTAAAGGGTGCCCTTTTCTCAAGGTTTTGGATAAGTGTGAGCTCTCTCACACACACACACACACGCATGTTTGGAATTATCTGGCAATGTTAGGTAAATAATGAAAAATACCCAGTTAAAGGTTCCATTTTCCAAAGGAAGACAAAAATTTGAAATATATTTTTTAGTCTATATAACCCATTAAAATTGAATAATAAATGGGGACTACTCTTCCATCCAGTATGTAATGATGTGGTGTTTGTACAGTTACTACATGAGTGTTTTAGCTGAAATTGTAACTCAAGCTGAACGAGCAGCTGTGCTTGTGTTCAGGTTTAATTGAATCCATGTTGTAAAGTGCTTCAATTAAGATTTTACCTGATATCACCAGCGATTTGTGTTTCACTGTGAATCAATACATATGGGTGCACTGCTGCCTAATGCATCCATCTGCATGTGTGCTGCTCACGCAATCAAGAGAATATGACAATATCACACTTTAATAATGCAATTATTAATATTTACAGTTTTTTTTATTTTGCTTATGGTCAGTCAAATGTCATAAGGTATCCAGTATAGACACACTTTTGATTATATTTTTTATTGAATAATTCAACCATTATTGTTGGCTAATTATAGTCCTTATTTAGGATATAAACTGGGCTATAGTTTTGCATGACATTATATTATATTGTATTATTGCTCTTTTTTTCTTTAAATCAATTTGCAAAACCTTCACTAAGAATAGTTATAACAGCAGCAATTGTCTGTGTAGAATTCGTTCATATCTTTCAGTACTTTTGTATTAATTCTCATGGGTTTGTAAAAATATCTTTCTCCTTGACCCTGCACACGCACACACACGCACACGCACACACATACACCTTGTCTGCATGTGTTTCAGGGTTTGTGCATTTGACCAAAGGCCACAACACTGGGTCATGGGGTTTCTATGGAAACCATGATGTTATTTAATCAAAGACCCATTCTCTCTCACTCTTGCTCTCTCTCACACGCTCAGTGTAACTGAATTATTGAAGTAAATGCATCGACAGCTTTAAGAGCTGAACAGGATGAGAGAGACAGACAGACAGAGAGAGTACAGGAAGGGTTTAGGGAGATACCGGAGACTGAGGACTTCATGATGTATTCTCTACTATGAGCAGAAGAATGACAAACATATGGACGTTTGTGGAGGAAAAATGTGAGACTTTATCTGCATGCTTTGACTTGTATTGTTGAAGTCCTTTTACACAACAAAAATGTATTTTCTTTATCAGTATTTTTGTCTTGTTTTTCGGTCAAAGCTAAACATCCTAAAAACAAGACTAAGCAAACAACATTTACTAAGCAAAACTGTGCAATTGTAAATAATTTTTCAGAGAATATATCTTGAATTGTATTGTAAAATTGTATTCACTTTCACACAAATCATGAGTAAAACATTAGATTATCAGTTCATAAACACTTACTTTCTTCCAGTTCCTCGCACAATGCTATCTTATGACATCTACACATTTTACTATAGCGCATGACTTGTAAGGCGATTTGCAACTCGAAAGAGCATTAACTGTAAAAACCTTATCTGTTTTGGAGAATATTTAACTCGCTTTTATAACGGAATTGTTTTCAAGCTTTGAAGTACTCCTGTTTCACTTGGACAAGGATCAAATAGCGATCGCAGTGATGTATCATCCGCCGAAGCCTAACAAGCATTTTATAAATGAGTTTTCAAATTTTTTAGAACAAATTGTTCTTAAGTACGATAAACTTTTCATTGTGGGGGATTTTAATATTCATGTTTGCTGTGACTCAAATCCATTGACAAGGGAGATTGTTAGTCTTGTTGACTCTTTTGATTTGATCCAAATGGTGCATGTACACACTCATAAACAAGGTCATACATTAGACCTCGTTTGATCACACGGATTGTCGATATGTGATCTTAAAATCTGTGATTTAAGCTTTTCTGAACATAAGCCTGTTATATTTATCTGTTATTCTTTAAATGAAAATTTGAGTCAATTTCTTTAAACTCATGTCAAGATTGAATTAAGCAGTTAAAACCTACTATGTCTCTGTATGATATTATCCATACACATTTTCTTATTCAGGTTTTTAATGTTGCTGGGCCAAGTATTTTAGCAATAATAAAAAGTCAATAAGAAAAAGTCAAATCTTGACTCAACTGTCTTATCTAATTTTAGACCAATTCCTTTTATTTCTATAATTTTAGAGATGGTTGTTCTTGTTCAACTGCAAAGTATTTTTAGAGTTAAGTAGTACCTTTGAAACACTCCTGTCTGGGTTTAGGACACATCACATTACTGAGTCTCTCAGAGAAAAGTTTTAAATGATATTTTGTTATCTGGCGATTCTGGCAATTTAGACTTAAGTGCTGCTTTTGATACTCTAGACCACAGTATTCTTATTTCATACCTAGAACACTATGTGGGCATTAAAGGTAATGCTCTCAACTGGATTAAATCCTATTTGGAGGATAGAAACGTTTCAGTTTGTATTAAGGTTTTTTCATCGTCCAAATCTACTCTGACCTGTGGGGTTCCACAAGGCTCCATTCTGGCCCCTGTTTTGTTCTCAGTATACATGCTTCCCTTGGGATCTATTTTTGAACAAACACGGGGTCTCGTTTCACTGTTATGCAGATGACACTGAAATATATCTGCTCTGGAAGCATAATGACAAAAATGTCTTGAAGTCCTTATCCGCTTGCCTGTCAGATATTAAGTCATGGATGTCCTTAAATTTCTTAAATCAAAATGAGAGCAAGACAGAGGTGATTGTGTTTGGGCCTTCAGGCATCTCAGGCAGCAAACATTATGATTTGTGAAATTTGGCATCTTATGTTAAACCCTCTGTGAAAAATGTGGGTGTCATATTCGATTCTGCACTGAAATTTGACAAACCGATAAATGCAGTGGTCAAAACTAGCTTGTTTCAATTAAGGCTCCTAGTTAAGGTTAAGCGTTTAAGGTTATCATTTGAAGAGTTTGAGAGAGTGATACATGCTTCTGTTTCATCTCGACTCGACTACTGCAATTCACTTTATATAGGAATAAACCAATTGTACATTAATCGTTTACAAACTGTTCAAAATGCAGCTACTTTTGACTTCTACTCGGAAATATGAACACATTACCCCTGTCTTATTCTCTTTACACTTGATTTGCCAGTCCCATACAGAATTGATTAAACAAATCCTACTTTATGTTTTTAAAGCCTTGAATAGACTGGCACCGAATTACCTCTCTGACCTTCTGAGTGCAAATACATCTGTTAGACGTCTAAGGTCATCTGAGCAGAGATTATTGATGGTTCCTTGGTATAGACTGAAGTCGAACTGTGTGCTGTGCTTTTGCCATTGCTGGCCCTAAACTGTGGAAAAGCTTACCATTAACCCTTAGAGGAATTTGGACAGAATCAGCATTTAAATCAAAGTTAAATTATTTTCTATTTACTTCTATTTTACAGGCTTATGATTGTCCATAGAGTTCAAAGGTGTAATCTTATATATGTACAGTTTGTACAGCATAGCTGTATTGAAGTATTTATGTGATATTTCTTTTATTATGGTTGTACAGCACATTGGTCAACTACTTTTGTTTTATTGTGCTCTATATATAAATTGATTGATTAAATTGATTTATTTTTAAGGGTATGCATATATTGCCAACACGTTACATTAATGTTCTCTTTGTTAAGGCTTTATAAATGGGTTAATTAATGTAAGTAAGACAAGCAGCATGCATTAATATAGCAACATTCGTGCTATACTTGCCAAATAGTGAGCATTTTAAATTAATGTTATAAATGCTTAATAAATACACTTACTCATACTTATATTAATCAAATACATAAAATGCCCTAATTCATGATTTATGTCAAAATGCAGCAGAAATAGTCTATTATAGTGAGATAAAGGAGGGATTATGTCACTTTGTGTTTATATTCATTACTGTAATGTCATTAATGTAATGTCACTTTCCTTTTCACGTTAATGTCAAAAGTAAGATGCAACTCCGAGAGCTCTTCCAACTTACCTAGTCCTAGTTACCCGTACAAAAGTCCAAACCATACATACATACGTCTATGTACATAGATTTCTAATGCTGCCAGCACATTAATAAATGATTCAAACAATATGTGTCCACTTTCACATTTTCATATATTACTAATGTTGAATAAGTGTTATGAACAATTTATAACATGTAAGTTTAAATTGTTCACTATTAGTCAAGACATGACTGTTGGCCTTTTTATTTATGATGCTATAACTGCATATACTGTAAATGATTTATAATGCATTCATAAATTACTAATTGGTCATTAATGAACCACTTTATAAAACATTAATGTAAAGTGTTACCAGTATTTTTTCTTTTTCATGCGCCCATGGCGAAGATGCCATGGGCGCATGTTGAGGGTTTATGAAACCAGCAAAAATCGAATTGCCAAGCAGCCTTTTAATGCTGCGCTTTATACTCTTGGAGAGCGAAATTAAAAAGAAACTCGCTGCTAAAATGATACCCTTGTCCATTGTGAATATTCAGTGTAGCTGTGTACAAAGTGCCGCACACAAAGAGAGGTCACTGCCAAACCAAGCAACCAACCAATGTTCCTATCAACATCAAATAATTGCGGTGTGTTCTCACGTTCTCGTGAACTCTTTGTACGTCATCATCTACTTCCAAAGTTCAATACCAGTACTCAAGAATGCAAGTATAACCGAGAATGTATTAAATGACTCGAATGTGTTCTTCATCAGGCCAAATATCGAGGAAACATTAGATGGTGATTTGTGCACCAGAACCCATTTGAAGTCCCAGAAGTCATAGTGTCTGTACAGAGGCAGACGAAGGACATTTATTGTGTTTTTATAAAGAGTTTGAGATTACAGTATTTCACCTTTGCCTTAAGAAAAGATTTTCACTTGGTTAACAGAAGCTCATACTGTTTGCTTTAATGGAGATATGATGTCATGCTCAGTTATTTGAATATTTGATTGTGTAACTGTTGGCACATACAGTCACTGCCCATTAATGACCCTTAATCACTGTCCTCATAATCTCCCCTTCATAATGAAATGTGTTCCTACAGTAGTACAAAGATGGACACATAAAGAGAGAGAGAGAAAAGAGGACACACAGTGATAGAATAGAGCAGAGGTGTCATTAATTTGAATGGATGATTGTCACCGGATGAATGAATCACTCAGTAAGAATTAATGATTATATATGATCGATTATATTGCATTGCTGGCATTGTATTTTATCATTTTATAGCACTGCGCTTAAGAGATGTTAAACTGTTGTAGCTTAAAAACTCAATTTCATGTGGTCTGATTAATGGTTTGGAAGCTTAAATGTTATTGGTGATTGTTTAAATGTTGTTAGAATGCTTAAATATTTGTAAAGTATGTCAATACTGTTGCTATATATATTTAATGATGCCGAGATTTGAAATGAGTGTTTGTTGAGCAGGGCTGGGCTAGTACTGGCATATTTCACACTGTTATTGATTAGCTGTTTGATTGGGTCTGTCCTACAAGAGCCCACTCACTGATTGATCTATGATCACTCAATCTAATATTCACACAAGATGCCTTTGTACACTCATTTTTAAAGGTGACATTTATCCGATAAGGACAAAGATGTGTTGTTGACTCATTGTAGGCATCAGTCTTTAATTAATCTCAAGCATTCAGAGTAACACAGGACAAAACATTCATCTAATTTGATTTGTCTTGAGTTGATCAGTGTGATTAAAACATCATTTGATGTTGTTTTGTGGACTTTACGAATCCATCTCACATCAGGGTGGTGATATTGTAATGTTATTCAGGTCTTTAGTGTCAGGTGTAAATGACTGCAATGCATTCAGCACAGTGGAATTGATTGTGTGTAGATGGATAGTGAAATGTCATTGTGATAATCACACACTCAGAGCTGTTGAGAATTGAGATAACAGCTCACATGAGTGTTTACTAATGTCAGGATAGATTGCACCAACACGTGACCAGCTCAGACCAATAGACCCATCTAACCGGTACTATCATTTAAACCCAGATAATACTGTATTCTCAAAATATTTTAAAGATATATTTCAGCTTTATTGCCAAGTATACTATGGTATTTGTAATGAGCCATAGTAATAATTATGTATTATGAAAAAATGGTATTACCATAAAAAATTATGGTAATACAAATGTATTAAAAATAAAGTTTTACAATAGTTCATTTTACCCACCCACCCACACACACATATTTTAGATTTTGCTCTTATGGAAAGAAATTGGTACTTTTATTCACCAATGTGGCATTCAACTGATCTCAATATATATTCAGGACATTAATAACGTGAAAAATTACGATTACAATTTGAAAAAAAATTCAGAACTTCTTCAACTACTTAAAATATTTCTCATCAAAAAATCCTGCACATGCAGCAATGACAGCTTTGCAGATCCTTGTTATTCTAGCGGTCAGTTTGTCCAGATACTCTGTGATATTTCACCCCACACTTCCTGTAGCACTTGACATAGATGTGACTGTGGTGTCGGACACTTCTCACACACCTTACAGTCTAACTGATCCCACAAAAGCTCAATGGGGTTCAGATCCATTACACTCTTTTCCAATTATCTGTTGTCCAATGTCTGTGTTTCTTTGCCCACTCGAACCTTTTCTTTTTGTTTTTCTGTTTCAAAAGTGTCTTTTTCTTTATAATTCTTCCCATAAGACCTCCTGAGTCTTCTCTTTACTGTTGTACATGAAACTGGTGTTGAGCGGGTAGAATTCAATGAAGCTGTCAGCGGAGGACATGTGAGGCGTCTATTTCTCAAACTAGAGACTCTGATGTACTTATCCTCTTGTTTAGTTGTACATCTTCCACATCTCTTTCTGTTCTTGTTACAGTCAGTTGTTCTTTGTCTCTGAAGACTGTAGTGGACACCTTTGTATGAAATCTGCAGTTTTTTGGCAAGTTCAAGCATTGTATAGCCTTCATTCCTCAAAACAATGATTGACGGATGAGTTTCTAGAGAAAGATGTTTCTTTTTTGCCATTTTTGACCTAATATTGACCTTAACACATGCCAGTCTATTGCATACTGTGGCAACTCCAAAACAAACACAAAGATAACGTTCAGCTTCATTTAATGAATCAAATATCTTTCAGCTGTGTTTGATATAATGGAAAGTGATTTTCTAGTATCAAATTATCAATTTATCATGATTATTCAAGGATAAGGTGTTGGAGTGATGCTGCTGTCTAAATCTGATCAAAAATGACTTTTTTTCAAATAGTGATGATGTTTTTTACATCAGTAATGTTCTGACTATACTTTGTGATCGGTTGAATGCCGCTTTGGTGAATTAAAGCACCAATTTCCTTCTGAAAGTTTGGAATAATGTACAGAATTTGCTGTTTCGGAAGGAAATTGGTACTTTAATTCACCAAAGCGGCATTCAACTGATGAACATCGTATAGAAGTAGTATTAAGTTGTTTAATGATCAGCAAATGGTTGCACACATACATGTTTTAAATGAAAATTTCATTTGTATTTTGTGCAGAAGCTAAGTTGTGACCCATCAGATGAGGACTGCTTCTTTGACCTGTTGAGTAAGTTTCAGAGCAGCCGTATGGATGACCAGCGCTGCCAAATGGATGATACGCCCGATGGAGAGGATGTGGGAGGAGTGGATGAATCTTCTTTTAATGACATGATCGGTCAGTCACATGCACTCTTTTACTATCAACTCTACATAATAAATATCAATATTCACATATACACAATATTCTTCAGATATATGACACAAATAAAATGTGTTTATATATATATATATATATATCTCATGAATATACATTTAATTCTGTAAAGAGTAAAACAGTGAGAAATAATGTTGAACTACCCATTTGGATTTTATTGGCTAATTATTAAGAGTTGCTCGTAAAGAAAAAAAGAATTTTTTTTATTTCAAAGGTAGAACGTTTTTGTGCAGTGATGAATTCACAATAAGATCAGGGACATTAATAAAGCAAGAAATAAAGTACTTTTTTTTCTGTTTCACAACAAAGTCAGATACTACAAAGTGAGAAAGGCACAAAAAATTAAATAACAGCAGCATACACGAATAGCATAGACCCTCCTCTGGGACGGACACACACACACACACACACACACACACACACACACACACACACACACACACACACACACACACACACACACACACACACAAACGTTTTCACATCAAAATGTGCCTATATTAGACCACTAACCTGAGATATGGTTCCATTGCAAGGGGCATTTTCAATATGGTGTTCTGAAGGTAAGTAATCTATGAATGAACTGATCATTGCCCTTAAGCACAGCAGCAATTCTCTCATGAGGGAGCATAGCAAAAATCTCCTTGTACCACAGAATGGAGCGCAGGCCAAGGAAAACACTTTTGGCACGGATTTCTCACTGAAAAGAGTTTTGCAAGAGTGAGGGGGAAGGCGGGTCTACCTGTTTCTAGTAACCAATCAAATAACGTTTTCCTTGACCAGTTTACTCTGTCTGACCTGATTGGTTTAATAATGTGACAGACAGCTTCTTCTTCTTCATATGTCTCAGCGTCATTCCTCTGGGTATCTCTCCTCTCTTATATATTAAACTGGAACACGTTTTACCATTGGCATATAGAACATTTTTTAGAATGTCAGACTTTAAAAAACTAAATGGACAGCGTTGTTCATAGCTATTTGTTTATTAATAATCTTCATAAAAATAAAATACATTGTGATCATTTAGAATTACATTTTGCAACCCTACTGAAAAAGGCAACAGCATTACATTTAATTAACAGCGTTAACATTTGTTAGAATTGACCCGGCTAGTCTGCAGTGGTACACTAACAGAGTGGTTCAACTAAATCCCCACTCATAAGCATAATGAAATGTAAATGTTTTTATTGTGTTGTTATTATTTTTGATATGCTTGTTACAGAGGTTACAGAGGGTGGTTTGGAGTAGATAATAGCTCTTTAATAGCACATGTGGGCTCTTTCGTGCTGCAGATCACAGGTTTGAAACTCGCAACACTGTGGCTGTTTCTCAGTCTGCATTCCTATGTGTTCTCACGTGCTTGTGAACTCGTGTGATGTCATCATCCACTGTCGAAGTACAATTCCAATCCTCAAGAACGCAAGTACCGAGAGTGCATAAAATTACACGGATGTGTTTTTGATCAGGCCAAATATCGAGGATGGTGTCTTGTGAGCAAGAAACCATTGAAGTCCCAGAAGTCATAGCGGTTGAAATGGAATTTCAAGCATTGTTAGCTGTGCTTTTTGTCTACATTGCAAGCTCACTGCAGCCAAGCGAGAAAATGAACTCCGCAACACGTGTAATACAAGAACATGATATCAGAGAAAGACTACGTAAGTTTTTGTTCTCTGTTGCTTCACTTTATTTCCAAAAGTTCCACAGTTGCTGCTGCGTTTGTTTTAGCCGCATTGCAATGATAGTGAGGGATTTCTGTTACCTCAATTTCTGGGATTCCCCCAGCGCACTTGAGTGCAAATGTGGATGCAATAGTTGTCAATTTTTTAAATGTATGTGTTCTGGTGATTAGTTTGGAGAGTTCATATGAATTAACCAGTTCAAATAAATAAGAAATCACAGATTCCGGGTGGACCAAGTGTCCTGTGCACCCAATCGATTTTTACAGTACCATGTTTGGTCTCCAGGCCAAGCAATGTAAGCAGCAATGTCTGGAAGAACTGAACAGGTTGTCGACCGTCCGCGCCTTATTTCAGGCAGATGGCCCAATTGTTATCCCTCCATCTGTGATATTTCTGCATCCTCAGCTCTGTCAGTCAGTTACTACATATTTTTTTAATCACAGTTATTTTGTTACTTAGCAGTGAGTCTGTGAAAAACGGTTCTCTGCCACTGTGATGGGTTTCATGTTATTCTCAATTTTAAATGTAATTCTACTGTTTTTAATTCTGTAATTAAGTTCTCAGCAATGGTTAGTATGCTCTGTTGAGGCATGGCCATCTTTGCATCCATTTCAAGCAGCTGCTTGTCCTTTTGCCGTTGTACACCCTTCCTTGGTTATTTGTTGGAATGCTGCAGGCCCAGTACCAGACCTGGTTGGGAATATACTAGTTAAGTTGTAACCCAATATATCCACTTACTTTATTTTGGTATAAAAATTTGCACAATGGTAGCAGGAGCACTCACAAGAAGACAATCATGTGACTCTGCATCTTTACAGTTTAGATTTGTTTTTTTAAAGCTCTCCATTCCACTAAGATCATTAGTGTAAAGTTTAGCATTTAGCGCAAATATTTGTTTTGTCTCTTTCTCTTTGTCAGACGGCAGTTTCCTCTCTTCTCCTCAAACTGAAGAGCTGTTTGACTTGATCGCTAGTTCTCAGAGTCGTCGTCTAGACGATCAGAGGGTGAGTGTCAGCAACCTGCCTGGACTCAGAATCACTCAAAATAATCTTGGTCACCTGTGCGGAGAGGGCGACCCTCAAGAGCCCAGCGACGACTTCTTCAACATGCTCATGAAGTGCCAGGTAAGATCGTGATCACAGATACTGTGATAGACTCTTCAATTGAGTAAATTTACATGCACACCAATACGCTATTAACTACTAAAAATCAGCTTAATTAAAAAACGGACAACTCAAGAAATCCAAGCATACGTGAGATTTGAAATATTATTAACTGCTTTAAACATCAAAACCTAAACAATCATGCACACAAATTACGGCCACTGAAAAAGCCTTAAGAATGCCGGTAAAGGTGTTTACATGAAACGCGAAATCTGGGTAATGGCAAAAACCTACATATGTCAATAGGTTTTGCTTAAACCATTTAAAGGGTTTACACGACCATGCATGTTGTTGATTTATTTAGCACTATCGATGTAAGAATGTGCATGTAAACATGTACCGTCTCAGAATGGTAAATTTTAGTCTTTGTGATCAATTCATTTTGAAACGCCTTGAGATCCAGCCTTACTTATTTGCACCCAAAGTAGCTCTGTAGCAAATGTTGGTTAGCTGCCTACCTAAAAAGCATTTTATGCCATCATATGTGCACACTCCTGACCCAAAGGCATATTTACATTTTGCTGCCCTCTGACATTCTGTTTCCTGCCCTAAGAGTAATTTAAAAAAAAGGGGCAAACTTACATATTCTGCAAAGTTTCAGATTTGTGTATTCCAGCATATTACACATTGTCCTGATAAATAAATGGCCAATACATGGCAGTACATAATATTCAAAGCATTGTGTTGTTACCCAATAGTTTTTGTGTGCTATATTACAGTATCGCATCATTAGATTAGCAACATGCTTAGAAGGCAGCTGCTTATGTAGACAGTAAACAAATGAGCCCTCATGTTATATTGAACAAGTCTTATCACTGTTTATTTATGTGGTCAGTCGTCCAGGATAGATGACCAGCGCTGCTCTCCTCCCGAAGGGGGTCCGCGGGCCCCTACGGTCCCTGATGAGGATTTATTCAGTCTCATACAGAGAGTTCAGGCGAAACGGATGGACGAACAGCGTGTGCAGCTCCCGTTAGATGAACAAGAGCCGCCTGAGGCTGAGAGAGAGCCAGAGGCTGCAGACTCTTGGTAAATCCACAGGGTCCCGCAGTAGACCAGGGCCAAATATGGACAACAGGAACCAGATGAAGGAAGAGGAAGGATGCTTTTTTTGGTGCAAAACAGACTCTTTAATGAGATGAAAAGAAATGTTCACTTCAGAGTGTGTAACGTGTGCTGCCATGAGTGCAAAACATGATATTTAGCGGATGCATGTGAGATAAGAGATCATCAAATTGCAACGCAAGTGCCATCACAGTATACGGTGAAGTGTTACACCTCATGTGCTTTATAGCCAATGATCCATAAAGTTTATATTGACTAGATTAACGGACACGCCTGCATTTGAACTGAACTGACTTTGGGGAATTCACAAAGAATGAATTGCGCCCACTGATAGCATTATTTATTTTATGTTTTATTGTCCGATTCACTAAAGATATTACGCAAAACAGGTAACAGTGTAAAGACGGGGAAAAAAATTGTGCTGAACACAACTTACACAGTTAGGGGATGGTACTAAATGCTAGGTTGTGGAGGATTGTATTGTATTGTTTTGTATTGTCATTTTAAAATGCGGAAAACTACACCACGCATCTGGATATATGAAAAGTTATATTGCTCTTCTCCATCATTTGATCATTATTTGATGAATTACTGCTGTCACGATCAATAGAAATCTCTTTTATATTAAATGTACCCATCTGCTTTCTGTGGGCAGTTATTGCACCACACAAACAGAGAACAGTTCCTATTAATTTCTTTCCTTAAGAATGTCATACAATCCTTCATAAAAGAGATGTGTGCCAAGAACCAAACCAACCAGCTCCGAGGTCAGTCACAGCATTACAAACTTTGATTTGAAGCAAAAAAGGATTTTAAAATATGAAAAAAAGACAAAGGTACAAGACTGTGTACTTACCGTCTTTAATGAGGGAATGAACTACAATCCCATGAAGCATTGCAAAAACTATGGAAGAAATATAAAACGATTTATTTAAAATAGTTGATTTTAAGTATAGAAATAATATATTTTAATTTTATTGTCAAACATTCAGATATTTGCAAATATAAATAGTGAGACTCGAGTGGGCAGTTGCCGCAGAGCACTTTTGCTGTGCTTTGTCTTCCACGATTCTGATTGTTGGATCTTTCTCTTTAGGATCATGGGTTTTGTAGTTCTGTGCCAGAAATTCTGCAAATAAACACTAATAAACTAAACAAATAATAATAATAAAAAAACGATCTATGTTTTGTATTAAGTTGAAAGTGGACTGAAGGCTTTAACGGAAGCATATACCATTGATTAACAACCTCAGAACTCAAGGTAGGTTTGTCTTTAAAGGTTTATAAGTTATCATTAATAATCAAGACCCCTACAGTAAATATGAATTGTATTTGTACTTCCAGAACCCAACTGTTTGCCCTATTGTGTTCAAGCACCTAAATCAGCTCTTTACAATGCCCAAAGTGTTTGATTCACCCCGTTGTTTCCAATATCAGATGGACAACCACCTCAATTGTCATGTTTGCTTGCATACTGCCTTAAAATGATATTCATACAGAGTCCCTTAGAGGACACGGTCTTGCTTTTTAAATGGTTACTACAGTCATGGTTATTGCGGTTTTAGTATCTATGGTTACTGTAGAAGAATAATGCAGAATTTTCGGGGGGGATAGACCGAAAGCTATTGTGAGGGAATTCAGAACTATTTCAGAATATAAAATTCCTAACTATTCTTTAAGGAGCTCTGTAGAGTTGCAGACTCTGATTGTATTCTGTATTTTACGAGCACTTGAAGGAGTATTGTTCTGGTTTAGTGTGTGTGTTTATTGACAGTATTAGTGTTGCATCATTGCCAGTGTTACAGAGCTGCTAACTTTGACCTTCCTAATCGCAAGTGCATTTGGGTTCTGCTTTTATATCGCATTTATAATTTACCTGTAAAATTAATGAAGACCTTAGGGCTGCTTATCTTTCCAAGAAACTCTTTGTTTTATCATATTTGAAGATATAATTGTTGTAAACTCCACAGATGTATTTATTAAAAGTGTTGATAAAAATGGATATCTGTAAAAAAAAAAAAAAAAAAGAAGACTGTGAAAATATTAAGTATTGATATTTGTGGAAACGTGAAAGTATGTGAATGTTCATGGTACAAAAGCTTATTTTACTCCTTGAAAGTCTGACCCACAGCAGTTTGATTGATTTTCTTTATTTTTTTAGTTCTGTGTGGGACAAAGAAAAATCGAAACAGTGATTTGCCCTGTGGTGGGCTTTGACTGCATTAGTTTTCCATCATTAGCTCGTAATCAATGAATTGTGTTGTTTGGACATTGATTGAGTTGCTCATTTTTGAGCATGATGCTACAGTGTTTACTGCATTTGTGCCAGAGCTAATCTACATTCAGAATAAGGGCTAACTTGTGTTCATTTAAGTTTTTTGAGGCATAGAAAACTAATATTTGATATCAAATGTTAATTTAATGTATTTTTATTATTTTGTGTGGAGGTGAATAGAAATTATTTATCAATTCACTGCCACCTTGTGGTTGAAAATAAGTAAAGGACAATGTTTTTTTTTTTTTACTCAGTGAGTCTGTTATGGTTTGATTAAACATTTTTGTAATACCTTTTATTTGTAATATATAAACAACAGATTCATAATGATAATTTTATTCCTATTAAAGAGATAGTTCACCCAAAAATGACAATTCTCTCATCTTTGACCTCATGCCATACCAGATGTGTGACTTTCTTTCTTCTGTAGAACACAAATGAAGATTTTTAGAAGAATATTTCAGCTCTGTAGGTCCATACAATGCAAGTGAATGGTGACCAGAACTTTAAAGCTCCAAAAATCACACAAGGCAGCATTAAAGTAATCCATAAGACTCCAGTGGTTTAATCCATGTCTTCAGATGTGATATGATAGGTATGGGTGAGAAATCGATCAATATTTATGTCCTTTTTTTTATACCATATATCTTCACTTTCACTTTAACATTCTTTTTATTACTACTTCTTTTTTTTTTTTTTTTTACAATTCGCATTCTTAGTGCATATCGCCACCTACTGGCCAGGGCTGGTCAAAGGAGGAGATTTATAGTAAAAAGGGTCTTAAATATTGATCTGTTTTTCACCCACACCTATCACATCGCTTCTGAAGTCATGGATTAAACCACTGGAGTCACATGGATTACTTTTATGTTTCCTTTATTACATTTTTGTAGCTACTAAGGTCTGATCAACATTCACTTGCATTGTATGGACCTACAGAGCTGAAACAATCTTCTAAATATCTTCATTTGTGTTCTGCAGAAGAAAGAAAGTCATACACATCTGGGATGATGTGAGGATGAGTAAATAAATGTATATTTTTGGGTGAACTATCCCTTTAATACATGATGCTTGTAACTTATTCTCATTTCCTATATCAGTTTACTTAAATTACTTTACTGCAGTGACCAAATGTGCAGTTCATTGACTCATGTCTTAAAAAACAGAAATGACATAATATAGGAAATGTAATTCTTCATGATGATGTCACTAGAAGCCTTTATTTTGTCACACATAATACATTTGCATATATACAGTGAAATTATAAAAACAAATTCTTATATCCCAGCTAAACTGGGGTCAGATTGCAGGGTCAGCCATGATACAATACCCCTGGAGCAGATAGGGTGAAGGGCACTAGTGACTAGTATTTAACTACAATGTAAATGCAATTAAAGTACAAATCATTAGTTCATCAAAATTATTAAAAAAATTTTTAAACCTATGATTATGTTTGATTTCTGCCTTCTATTTGCTAAAATATTGTGTAAATGGGTGAGAAATGATGTGATAACCTTTGAAATGACATTTACTGCCAACATAAAGAACTTGTTTATATTTATTTTCTGTTAATGAACGTGGGATTGAATCCCTTGCTTTAATAAAACTTTAATCAAATGTTGTTAGAAACTTGTCTTATTCAAGACTTCACATTTAAGTTCAGGACTCAAAGGCCGGAAGTCCATAAATAATTTGTTATTAACATTTTCTATTATATCTTACAAAAATAAAGTAAAGCAAAACATAAATTAATACAATCAACATTTAAACCCAACAACCCCCTCCCCCAAAAAAAACAACCCTGTGGTCACACATAAGTAAATGTATAGAAAGAGAGAAAAAAATAAATAAATATATAAAAATATATATATATATATATATATATATATATATATATATATATATATATATATATATTCTCACTTAAAACTATACTACACTACTCTCTCCAGGCCCACCTGAGAGCCCTCCAAAACCTGATCTCAACACACCACCAAAAAACATGGGCCATGTCTCCATCCTTTGATTGGCATTTCCAGCAGGTGGGTGTGTCTTTAAGACCAAACCTAAACAATCTAGAGGGGGTCCAAAAAAATCAATGCAAAATCTTGAATTGCATAATGCATATCCTTGCATCTCTAGAAGCAGACATCATGTTTTTAAGAGTCCTAGCCCACACTCCGTCCTCCAATACCAGTTTTAATCTTTCTCCCATAATCTCTTGATAGAAGTTTAAACTCCATCCCCCAGACTCTGAATTAACATGACCTTTTCCAAAAGCTGCACCACTCCCAGAGTATCTGCCACTTTAAGGGGCGTGTGCTACTCCCAAAAATAGTACAAAGCTATATATATAAAATATTCAGATAATTACAATGCTTTACATTCTTATCATTGATAAGACAATACAAAAAGCGGCTTTAGAATACAATGTATTGTTTACTACCATATTATTGATCATAAGTCAATCATTGTCATACAGTTCACAGCAATCCATTTCACAAGTGAATTTGTCAATCAGTTGGAGATTTATTATGAGGGCTTGTATAAGCCTCAGGTGTGTTGCATCATAAACATAAAATGTTTAGGTCACTGTGTCAAGTTAAATAAAGTTTAATACTCAATCTAAACACATCTTGAGATCCCTTAGATTGCATTAACGCTTCTTCGAGTGTTTTTCTGTCTACTGAAGTGTTTCTTCAGTGTATAAACTGTGTGTTGCTCATACAGCTAAAATTTTAATTACTGCCCTCTGGAGTAAACAGGTGGTACTACAAGCTTTCATTTCTCAGGAATCTTCCTTATGGTCTGTGGGCATGCGATTAATTGCGTACATTTTGTGAACATGTTATTTTTTGTAAAATGAATCACACTGAATTAATGCGTTAAATCGACAGCCCTAATAATTATGTGAAGTACCGGCACTAAATATGATAGCTTAGTGGTATAATTGATTAGCTTGCTAATTGTAGTGAATGCATGATGGAAGTGAAGTTCAGCATGCAGTTACCTTAGCATGCTAACTGAAAACACAAAATAATGATTTATAATTTGAGAATTCGTTGCTCTGGTTATATCATGTGATATACTTCCTTCAGTTGTCTGTGAAACATGAGGGGCCCACATTGCAATGCTGTGTGAAAGTGAAGAAATTAAGGCAAATGTTTTAGAACTGCATTTGTTTTTAATACAAGAATATATATACCGGTAGGTGTAATACACAATCCTAAATATTTGCTTACAGCCTTGCAATGTGCCATTGCTAACCAATGTTATTTCAACCCGATCACAATAGTTTGGAATTTATGTACTTGATCATTTGAGTAGATACCAGAGTAAATTTTGGCATTATCAAAGAGTTTCAGTGTGCCTTGTAATAAATGACACATTCTTAAAAAAAAAAAAAAAGCAATAATCTATGACATTTCTCTTTGGAATGTTTTAGTTGTTTGTGCCAACCCCGTTCCTTTTCAAATGTTTTGGGATTGAATAGTACAGGGTTGAAAGACAGAGCAAAAATAGCTAGAAATGGTCTTAGCTAACAAATGTCATTGCACCTCACCATATTATTTACAATCAACAGAGGTGGGAGCAAGTCACACATGTGCAAGTCTCAAGTCCTCACCTTTCAAGTCCAGAGTCAGCAATGCAGACAGTCAAGCAAGACAAGTCATGTCAGAGATTCACCTCAAGCAAGTCAAGTCGAGTCCTGTATCTACATTTTTTACAACTACATATATATATTTGCTTGTCCCTTAATAGAGATAAACTATTAATTTTGACCAGGCCAATATACTGTAATTTGCATGATATTAGACTGGTTCTAGAACATAATACATTCAAAACCTTGGCTGTACAAAATACATGCATTTCAATGTCATAAAGAAATGCTTTTCATATGAGACAGATCCGTCGAAAATCTCTGTATGAGCTGATGTGTGCAGTCACGTGTGGACAGGTAATCAACAGTTTTCAAAAAAACATTACTTCACAGTCCATGGATGATTGCAACATACAGTAATCTCTCTCTCTCTCTCTCACACACACACTCAATGTCTTTATGTTGTCTCATTAACTCTTCTATCATTAACACAGACAATTCTGCTCTAAAACGCAGCAGACAGCAGCCAATCATCAGACAGTATACACGCTTGTGCTGCAGCTCTCATCACGCGCATCTGGCATTAAATTCCTTCACTCCCCCCACACCCCAGTCCTGAGTCTTCCCAGCGTTCTGTGCGTCAGAGCTGTCAGTGCTCTATATAAAGCTGCAGCGGGCAGAGGGTGGGCCACCGTACAGTGGGTCATTCACAAACAGGCAGAAGCCGAACACTCGCCTTCACTGGACTCCCTCAACCAGAGAGACAGATCCAGAGAGAGAGAGAGACAGGTCAGTACAGACGCCTGGAGGGGAAGACCCATTATACAGCACGGAAATGAGCTTATTGTGTGACTGTGTGTGTGTGTGTGTGAGACAGGCAGTTAAGCTCTTTAAAGTCTTTATGTTTGCAGGCTGCAGTAGTTTATCAGGCGAAAGGGGGCTGGACTGTAGGACACTGGGAAAGTACCTTGTTGCATGAGAATTTGAATACAAAAGGTCTATTCAGTGTTTTGACAACTGCAAGGTCAATTGGAAAATAAATAGCGCTGTGTTGATGCAAAAACCTTGCCGAAATGACATGCATCTAGTTCTGCTAATGCATATGACTTCATGTCATAAGGCATATTTTATGATTCCAGTCACCTACAGACCAGCAGCATTGAGTTTTATAAGGAGAAGGTTAAGCAGTACTCAATGAACCCCAAGCTGGCATGCATTAATGCGTGTATTCTATTGATTGAGCTGAATTCACTTCCTGTCCATTCAGAACAGGAATAAACACATCGATGGAATCAGTAGTGTGTTCTCCATTGTAAACACAACCATCACGCTCTCATTTATGTCAAACAGAGCGTCTTGCCTCTCTTAAAGCTACAACAGCCTTTAAATGGGATACCGTCACTATAGCAACAGCAGAAATGCTGTAAAGCCCTGCTGTTTCAAAGAGGTTTCTTGGCTTCTTAGGTTCTGGGACTATAAAGAACACTTTGAAGTGAGTTCTCTCTAGTGCTCAGCAGTGGACAGCTGCAAAGGATCTTGGTCTTGGACTGTCATGGCGGGGATTGGGGTCATGTATCTACCGCTGGGACTTTATTGAGGTTTCCCTTCTAATCTATGTCACCCTCCAGGAACCAACAACTGTGTGTTAGAGAGAGAAGCGTGCAGGGTTCTTACTTAAACAGATGCACCAATTTCGGATAACATTTCAGCAAAAGGTCTATTAAGTCAAATCGTAACCCAATTTGGAGACACTTACTGGCATCCTACACTCTTCCGAATAAAGGTTCTTCAGGTTTAGCAAAGAACCTCTTCTTACATTGCTGTGTAGTGTTTAGAATTGATATATGATTCTTTGGAGATTAAACTGATTGTGGCAGGGCAGAGGGCACCCATTCCCTGCCCTCCGCCCTGCCACTGAACACCGACCCAGTCTCATAAACTGACCCAGTTTTCAAAATCCCTAATGCAATTCTTCTTTTTGTGCACAAATTTCACCATCTAATTCGTCCCACATCGACTGTGCTATGGACATGAGTGATGACTCAAATCATGTGGTTTATGGAAAAGATGGTTTCTATGACTTTTACAAGCGATCAGGTGTGCAAAGTTTGTCCGGTTGACAAATAAATTCCTGAGACTTAACATTGAGCACATTTACATGCACACCAATACACAAAGCAAGAAAACTGTGTTGAGATTTTAAATAATCACATTATTCTCGGCTTTTTACATCAAACTGTGAAGAGACATGCACACACATGAGCACATGGGATAAGCTAGTGGGAACACCGGGAAAGGGGTTTACAAGTCACATGAAATCGGCATAATGGGCAAAAATCTACCCGTGATGACTGGTTTATTCTTAAGTCGTTTATGATATAACACCAATAAAGGAACACCATTTAAACATGCTCATTAAAAAGTACAAATAGTGATCATATCTCTGGATCAGAATGTCATAAAGACTTGGGGTGAGCTCAATTGATTTGGGCCAGCAAGCTGCCATTCATTAACACCCATAGCAACTGTCCAGGCATGCCTTAGCAACCATCCAGAGCAACATCGCAACCGATTACCAGAACATCGTAGAGACATAGGGGTTGGCTTGTATGACAATTTGTGTTAAAATTGAGAAAATGGAATGAGATTATTTACTTGTATTCCCAATGTGCAATAGAAAAGGTCCAAATGATGTCACTTCCTGTGTGTCACAATTTTACATTACCTTTTTTAAAGGGGTCATCAATGCAGGGTTGCATGGTAAATGTGGGACAAGGCTTCATGTTTAATGTTTTTTTACACTTTGCTTATTGCTAAACTTGCAATCAAGGTTTCATTTGCAGTGGCAACTGAATTTTGGTGATGGGAAATCCACCCACCTGTCTGCTGACTGGGTCATATTTAGAAGAGCTTTTAATAGAATATTTTACTAACAGATCTGAGCACCTCAAGTTGCATTTGTGACTTCTTGTCCTGGAAATAGTGATAAAACTCTGCAGCATTACGCTCTCTAGTAACCTAAACCTAAAGTATAAAGTTACCCAAGCGTTAAGTAATCTAAACCTAACCCCAGCAGGTTTCCTATTTTCAGTATTGACTTGTATGTACTGCGCTGTAATAATACAGGCTTGAACATGAGGCAGTGAAAAGTGTCATGATTCTCAGCTAATGGACAAATAAAGACACAAATGCATCTATTATGTCAGTGGAAATAACTAATATGCCTCCTGAGACAGAGAGCTTTTGACTGTAAGCCACAACTGTGTTTGCGCCCATGTGCAGATCAAACTCTGACACACTTTTAGTTAGTCAAACCTTCAACCGTCATACATTACGAGTTTGGACCAGCTGCCCTTGTAGTGCCCACCGACCAGTGAACTTTAAGCACAACTGCCCACATGCCAAAGAGACCAACACAATCACCATAATTGGCCTGAGGGGGAGTCCTAAAGTGTCCATTGCTGAGTCAGGAATTTGGGTGACATTTGCAGTGAGCACAGGGGTCACCAGACACATAAGACCAGCCCAACGGAGAACATATCCAACTGGAGAAAAGATCAGTGTGGCGAGTGAGAGTTACATGGAACCACACAACATCACTGACCACTGAAACTCATTTGAATGGGAAGAGAGAGAATATAAATGAATATTATTGAAAAACAATGTCAGTGTTTACTTTATGTTGACATTTCACTTACAAAAATTTACCAAAATATACCAGAGTATTGCCACATCTTAATAGACATGTAAATACCACAGTACTGTACCAGAATGAGGCAATCATTCTGATACTAGGACTGTATCATGGTATCACACAATGGTTAATACACTCCATGTGTGAGATATAAAAATCAGCCCTATGCAAGTTACCGAGTATATTCTGGTAGTATTGCTCGTGGTAAGTGCCTTGTAATAAATGAATATTAATAATGCATGACATTTGACTTATAAACCATGTTTTATGCAATGCTCATTCAACTCTCTTACATTCAAAATGTTTCAGCCAGATCTAATGAAAATAACATGACTGTAGCGAAATATTTGCTAAATAACGTGGTCCATAACATGTATCATAGTGGCACTTCCGAGGGGAAAAGTCCAATATGTGGTGCTAAAAGCGAGTTAAATGTTGTTAAGATTATTTCTCTATCGAGTATAAAATCAACAAAACTGACCTCCCTACCCTAAACCTTAAACCTAAACCTTACCGATAGTGTCAGAAAAAGCAAATGTGAGTTGGAAAACAATTGCTGAGACAACCACGTCATTTTGTGGTGCTTCTATGGAGTGGTCTTCAGGACTCGTACACTGGTCCTTTACATCACAAGGGCAATGCCCTTTCACTTGCGCTACCGCACAATTAGACCACTCTTGAACAAGCTTGTAAATGTAATTGGTTATGTAATGCAAACGTTAAAACAAGTCATGCGCTATCGTATGTGTTTAGATGTTATAAGATAGCATTGTGCAAAAAGTGATTTTGAACTAACTATCCACCATTTACTCGTGGTTTGTGTGAAAGCGAATGAAACCCTTAAAAAAATGTACTGTTCATTATTTTCACATGCAAATGAGCTTTTGATTCACTGCAAATGTTTCCCAGAAGTTTGCAGCTCTTCATTGGTAGTGGTGAACCTCCGGCAGACCTTTGGCACAATGGACAATTTGCCGCAAGTTTGCCACAAAGCTCATTTTCATGTGAACATTATTAGTGGCGAATTTGCGGCAAATTTTCCATGAGCTCTCGATTTTTGTAAGATATTCATTGTTGTTGGAGCACTTCTAGTGTTCATTTCACCAGGAAACTGCCACAATACGTGCAACGAGCCACGTTAATATCAGTTTGCAAAAATGCTTGTATAGTAACGTGATTCCATGAGACCAGGTTGAAATGTTTTGGAGTTGAACATTACAGAGCTGAAAGTCAGAGAAACATTGCTAATTAGCCAGCAAACATCATTGCACCACACCATGCTATTTATTCAATAGTTCTTGTGCTTTGTAACAAGAAAGAACACTTGCAAAAAACTAACCACTTTATCCACATTAGAGACAACTTACTTTCCCCCCATATTAGACATTCTTTTTTTTTTTGACTTGTATGAGATGTGAAAAAAACAGAACTTAGCTTAGCAACTGGCTCAAAGTCAAAGGAAATGCTCAGGCAGATATAGATAAAAAGCACAATGGAATTTAAATAATGTGTTAGAACAGGAGTTTCACTTTGTATAACACTAGAGCGGTAGTTATTAAGACGAGTCTTTGAAACCAGAGCATTTATATGCAAGGCATGGAGGGTCACATGACCAACTGTTCAAACTAGACGGCTAAGACACAGAACATTTCATACTCACTGCAGAGCGCACTGAACAGTAAGAGGAACTCTTTTAATGTACTAGGACTTTTGTCATGAGTTTTGAGATGTTTTGCAGTGTCATAAATTCTGTTTGAGAAGATGGCAGTTATTGTGGTGGGTGTGTCAGATGAGTGTCACTAACTCTAGACTTACAGAGCTGTTTTTATAGGAAGTAAGGCTGAGTTAAAGGAATATTCCGGGTTCAATACAAGATGAGCTCAATCGACAGCATTTGTGGCGTTATGTTAATTACCACAAAAATGAATTGAGTCGTCCCTCCTTTTCTTTAAAAATTTTTTTAATAAAAAGCCCATTTAAACAACTTTACAACTCATAAAATACACAAGTATTAACAGAAGAATTAATGTCAATGCTTTTTTACAATTATAAGCTTAACATTTCTGCCTTTAAACCCTCCAAAAACATTTTGTTTTTAAAAGAAAAGGAGCAACCAGTTAAAATTAGTTTAGTGGTAATCAACATTATGCCACAAATGCTGTCGATTGATCTCAACTTGTATTGAACCCGGAAAATATTCCTTTAATGCTAAAGCGATTATGTACAGTCACCAGGTTACCGCAAAATAAACCCTGACAGGGTGATTGTGTCAGTGCAATTAGAGCAACTGTATTACCCTGAAGGGGGTTATTTTGCAATATCAAACACCTGATTGTACACGATCCTGCTTATTACACGGCTACTAACCAAATAATAAATAAATTACCATAAAATGTTGATTTGCGTTAAAATTATGTAATTATGTGAGAAGTAAGAAATTGCTGAACAGCTGAATTCCACCTTTGCTTTGCATCAGAGTTCTGTTAGTGTAATTTTGTGATTTAAATGATTTTATTAGCTTACTTGTAGCGATCACACAGTGATCCGAGATGTACCGTGCGTTCAGACCAGAGGTGGCAACATTCATTCCGAATACTTGTTTTTTTAACTATATTTAAAAGGCCGCAAATCATCCAGACATGTCGACCGGCATCTTTTTACCGACATATCACAAGTAGTGTATATCCTCATGAAATCTTTTTAAATATATATTTTTTTTAATTATTTATATCCCTGTAAGCAAACAGGGACAGATCAAATATTACGGGGAAACCCGCCACGGCAATAATCAGTTTCTCCTCCATTTTGTCTTCCGAACTAATGTTTGGTGGGAACCAAAAGTTTACACTGTTGTGTTCTCTTGACATCGCTAGAGCGGTGCACTTCTATACTCCAATAGGTTGCCGCCAAACCGCGTCAAATCTCATTACCATAATGTTGTCCACACTTGAACCTTCCTTTGACGCATACACCGCCCAAGACGTGCCGCCCATGGCCGCCCGCTTCTCGCCGCCGAGGCTGACTGCCATAGAAAATGAATGACTTTTGGTCGATTTGATGCTCTCGACACCTCTGGTCTGAACGCACCAGTAGGAATGATGACTTCTTAGGGCCCTTACATAGTCAACGCGAGCTACGCGAGCAAGCAACGCGAGTGACGCGAGCGACGTGCTCCCTTTCATAGTCCGCAAGCAGACGCACGTGTCACGGGCGATGCGTGAAATGCAATACACCGCTCCCGCAACAGGGGGTAGTAGAGTCTGGGGATATTAGTAGAATCGGGTCACGTCATATTCAGACCAAAATGGCAACTGAAGACTGGCAACTGACTTTTTGTGCGCCCTAGTAAACTTTTCACGGTGATTTTTCCAGTCCGTTTTCACATTCTCTACGGTCTTTCCCATCGCGGTTGCAACCTCCCTCCAGGCATTTTCCAACGCTATTTTATTGGAGTGTAATTGCGACGAACTATCGTATAAATGTGTATGTATGCGTATAAGCTCGCATAATTTTTCCTCTTCGCCCGCCATTGAAATCAAATCTTCTTCTGTAAACATAATATACTTGAATTAATGTACAATACTTGCAATGTCGCCCCCACCGACACCGCGTAGTATTGCGCGCATCGGTGCGTCGCGTATCAAAAACTAGGACGACACATTTGGCTACGCATCGACGCATAATGGCGGCCGAAGCGTAGCGTTTCAGACGCGTACGCGTACCGATGCGTTGACTATGAAAGGGCCCTTATACATGGATAAACGGTCTGATATGACTTAATCCCTGGATGTAATTCAGAAATATTAGACCACTAGATAATGCCATTGACTAATCAGAATCGAGTATTCTAGAGACCCATGTAATAATGCAGAATTATGCACAGATATTAAGCTGCAATTATTAAATATATGGTGAGAATATTTCTAATGCTGTGGTTATTATATTAACATGTAATTGTATGCATTTCCACTGTGACTGCATGTTACACTAACTCCAACTTGAGTTCAAAATACCACTGCAGCAATTATTGGTGGTTGAACTTTATAAAGAGTTTTGAATTCCAATCAACTTTAAATTGTATATACAGTGAGACAGTATTTGCCAACACATCAAACCAAGTGCACTCAACAGTCATCTGGAGCTGTCTGGTTCCTGTTCTATTTTTGTACTATTACAGTAAAAGTGTGTGTTTGTACTAGTTATGTATGTATGTATAACTCTAGTTACTACTAGAGTTCATCTGGAAATGTATTTCCTATAGAGTAGTGTTGTTGGCCTGTTTATCTGGTGCCCTGATGAGACTGTACTGTCCTTTTATAGTGCAGGGTTTCAGAATTGTTGTTAATAGCTGTATTTTTATATCTATCTTCATGGGCAGCTATTTTCTGTGGATACACGTGTCATAAAATTGCAGATCCTTTCTACTTAAATGGCAAAAAACAGAAACTGAAATCTGGAAAACAGTTGGTCAAGATTACGATCAAAGAACATATTCAAAATCAGCAGTAAAATCGAACAACATTAATATTATAAATTGTGATTCTTTAGTTCCGATCACGCAAACAAAAAAACTGTTATTGTTCTTTGACTGACAAACGATGTCCATAAGGTGATTGGCTGTTTTACCTGTAAGGCGGAACTTTCTTCATTCATTTAAATAGAAGTGGTACAACCAAAACATTAAGCTGTCTTATGATTTAAGACACAACATATTTAATCAGCTGTTACACTGCAAATATCATTTTCTTAATGAGTATCTTTGACTTGTTTTCCAGTAACGGTATCTAAAAATCTAAAATAAGATAGTTGTACAGTGCCATCATCAAAACTGTAAAAAAAAAATCTGACTTCTCTAAAAGGGGTCATTTAAAGAGAAGTCACATTTTCCCTGACTAATGTCACTTTTAGTTTGGCGACAGTGGGTGGAAAGTTTCCCCCAATGAAATCGGTGCTTACCAAAATTAGAATTTTGCCCCCAGTGGCCAAAGCTGGAAGTGTTGTTGAGATTAAACGTTCACAGGATGGCAACAAATGTGAGATGTATTTTTAGTTGTAAATGACAGTCAACAGGAATGCGTAATTTATAAACCATAAACCCCAACCCTAAACCTAACCGTCAGTGAAGTGAAAATTCCAATCACAATAGCCATTGTTTACATGGGTGTGATTACTTCCTGGTTCCCACATGACCAGCTGTGTCTCTGAGGCTGCTCACGCAACACACTATAAGAGGGAAACATGTTCAAACTTGAATCGATGCAAAAATGTCTAATGGGGGATGACACTTGCAGAATGGGGTCAATGTCAAAGGATACAAACTTTTAGAATCAACATGTGCATTTCCTGTGTGATCATGTTAGCTCTGCAGATGGTTCTGAAGAATCCCAACATTAGAAATGAGCGGTTCAAGTTATTTTTAACAAGATTAAGGAGCTGTGTCCCAAAGGACGCACTATACACTATGCAATTACAATATACACTATGCAGTCAGCCATGTAGTATATGAATGTTTGAAGTGCAGTATTATCCCAAATTGAACACTTCATTTTTATTTTTTTACCTACACAGAAGCATTCACTGTTTAATAGCTGGCGGAAGTGACTTTCAAACAAATGCTATGTGTTGCCGCTAGTTTTAGCATGCTGGTCAACCTCAGTTCAACACTTGTATCTCAATCATTACCCACGCTGTGTGGATATGCATGTTGTTTAAGCATTTACAAACTTTCGTTTGGTGCTATCTTGAGTTTTGCTAGTTGCTACAATCACCATTATTTACAATTGTTTTGTCAGACCGGCAACTCCTGCTAGGCAACTCCACCCCTTCTGCTAAATACGGCAAGCCGCAAGTGCTAAGTGCATAAAGTGTCAAACATTCCACACTTCGTTTTCAAGGTTGAATAAGTGCATCATCTGGGTACTAATAGTACACTTCTTTTTGTTTCATTTTCAGTGTAAGTATACTACTCGCACTACTCACACTTCAAAATGTCATAGAATACCACAGAAGTGTGCGGTTTGGGAAACCTCTGGTAATTTTTAAGAATCAAAATTGAATCAGAATATTTTTTACCAAGCTTTACTTGATCCAACAGCAAGTGACTCAATATACCATGAAAAAGCATTGTTACTGTACTCATTTCACATGCGGAGAGGTTAGACAATTATAACGAGATAAGGTGGGCAAGAAGGAGGCGGGAACCGGCTAAACAGTCAACGTAAAGTATAATGAATAACAAACATAAACAAACACACATGCAACGCGGCCACATGCGTCTCCCTCCCACTCGAACTGGCGCCTCCGGCTAGTCTTTATCCCTCTCCCGGCTGATTACCCCGATTCAGGGCCAGCCGTGTGTCCAAACAGCTCGGCACCGCCCTCCGTCACCCCAATAATAACAGGGGGCCTTACACAGTATTAAGTATTAAAGGTACAGCAGCCATTGAGAGGGCTGAAAATGGGTGGAGGAAAAAATAAATTACAACATTTAGTCCCAAAAAGTTTTTTTTTACGACATTTAGACAAAAATTATGTTTTAGATTTGAGTATAATTATGGGTAGAACTCAGGGTGATATAAATGAATAAAATGATGATCCCTTTAAGACAACTGTCTGTCTAACTGTGAATGAAATTCATATCTGAGGTGTTGTGCAAAGTTTATTGGTCACATGACCAGCAAATGTTCAGCTCAGATGCAGGAAATGTTCTTTTACAACTAATTTTACTGCACATATGAAAGACAAAGAGACGATGAGACAGACATGAAGGTAAACCATCAATTATCATTATAATTGACATGAAATATACAGAATACGCTGTACACGACAGTGATATGCAGATGTGTATGTGTGTTTGTGTAGAGAGGTGTGTTACAGTGCTACAGGTCTCTTGTCAGTTAAATACTGATATTTTGGTTAACGTTTCTCCTCTTGAGTGTGTCTATATTGACTTTGTGTTTCAGTATCAAGTCATTTTAAGTGACCTCAGAAGTATTCGAACATTTAAGTACTAATTTACCCAAAAGTGAAAATTCTGTTGTCATTTACTCACCCATTAATTACTTGTTTACTTGTTTGTTTCAAACCCATTGACCCCTCAACATGTCCAAACTATAGACAACAAGACGTGTCACAATACTGCCTATCATCATTTTGAACATGTGTGTTAATATTTCAAACTAGCAATGACAAGCTACTTTTTGTGAAATGTTTTGCCTGAAAAGTGTGCATGTGCTATCTTTCTTTCAAATGAATGACCCTTGCTATGATATTTTCTTTGGAAGTTTACTTCAGTGTCCAAATACTTGAGGTTTTTCAGTCTTCAACTGGACTAATCATTTTTCCTTTTGCTTACAGGAAAATCCCTCACATAACAGACAACCATGGCAGGTAAGAATTGCAGTCCATCACTGTTTTCATATATGACTGTCATGAAACTTGTTTACACTGAGAGCCGTTTTATAGTCAACTTTATTGATTTGGTTTAAGTAAACGGTAAAGATATTTAAAACTGCAGTGCAAAGAGTCTCCTCAAGTATGAACCGCAAAGGAACAGTGACCTTTACACACACACACACACACACACACACACACACACACACACACACACACACACACACACACACACACACACACACACACACACACACACACAGACAGATTCATGTTTGATCCTACTGTATTATGAAATTAAAATGACTTATTATGATTGTATGGTCTCTGTTGACCTCATGTGGACAGTCATGTGTATTGCAAGAGGACATTGAAGGAACGTTACAAAATAATTAAAGTTAAGAACATTAGACAGCATTTGTGACTTAACCACAAAATTATATAAAAAATTATTGAGATTTTTCTTTAAAAAAAAAATCACAAATCTGTTTTCCAGTGAGACACTTCCAATGGAAGTCAATGGGGTTTAATCTGTAAACATTAAAATACTCACTGTTTCAAAAGTATACACACAAGACATAAACAATATGTGTGTTAACATGATTTTACTGTCATAAAATCACTTACTAACACATCTGTGTAAAGATATAGTCAACTTTACAACTCCGATGCCATGATAAAGTAATTATGTAAACCCTTAAACCCTAAAATGACCATAAAACACCCATTTAAACTTTACAGCTCCAATAATACATGAGTTTTAACAGAAGAATGAATGTGTGCTTTTTCTGCTTTTAAACCCTCCTAAATGTAGCCCCATTGACTTCCATTGTGTCTCACTATAACAGAGATTTGTTCTTTTTTTTTTTATTATGCCACAAATGCTGTTGAACCCAGAATATTCTTTAAGCTTCAGAGATATATGTGTACATTTCTGACGTTAGATCTGATGATAGGGGGGAAAGAAGCGAGGGACTGTGTTGTTTGTGGTTCATATCCTCATGTTAACATCATGTTTGATACACACTTCAGGATCAAACCTGTTTTATAGAAGCTCTTCTATCAGCTATTGCGAGATGATGGCAACAGTTGCCATGGAGACTCAAGCATTGAGCTCTAACTGAAAAAAAAAGAAAAATGACAAAAACAAACAGACGCGTGTGGTAGATTTTGAGCAGAGAGAGAGAGAGAGGCACTCTTAAAGATGGGCTCATGTTGGAGTCGATCAGCAGTGTCTGCTGGGAACACACAGGGTACAATATCTGGAGAGAAACACTCTGACTGATCCTCACAAATGACAACACTCTCATAGTGTCAAGAGTCATCATAGAAGAAATCAATATTTACAGACAAATGTATTTCCATGCTCTACAGCCTATATTTATTTAACATTTATTTATTAATATGAATGAAATAATTGTGCCACAGATAAACTTAAGGATGCTAAGATCGTCTTTGTTGTGGGTAAGTTCATGCTGTCATTCTTTGAATATGATTTAGGATTGTACTGTTTGATCATTTACATGAAATTGCATGTGTAACGTGTATTTTTTTTTGTAAAGCTAAAATGTGTTTAAAAATGATGAATACCGCTTGGTGAGATCAAATCAAAGCAGTGCTATATGTGTGTGGTCATGTCAGGCGGCCCCGGCTCCGGCAAGGGCACTCAGTGTGAGAAGATCGTGGCGAAGTACGGCTACACTCACCTGTCGTCAGGTGACCTGCTCCGTGCGGAGGTCGCATCCGGGTCAGACAGGGGCAAACAGCTGCAGGCCATCATGCAGAAGGGTGAACTCGTACCTCTGGTCAGTACAAAAAAATCCTTCCCATCTCGTCTATATTCTATGTATGACCTCAGGATAATATGAGACTAGTATGACAAAAAATATATCACTTACTAACTTTGACTTGCCCATGTAAAGCAGGAAGACTCCATACAAAAAAATGTGTGAAGGGTCTAAATCATTTTTCTAAGCTTTTCTAGGCAGATTAACTTCTAACAAATAAGAAATGATCTTTTGCATATACATAGTATATGACATTTATTTTTAGGGGCCTTACATTATGACATTTTTCATGAACCCACAATTTGCATGATCACAATATTAATCTAAATAAATGATCAAATATTTATACATCATAACAGCAAGCTTGCTACCTTTCATTTTCATTGATTTTAATACAAATAAATACAAATCTATGTATAACAGTATGTTAACATACCCATAATTGAAAACAATGTGAATAATGAGCTTAAGTAATAAGTCCAGATGCATCACCCACAAATTAAGATTCTCTCATCATTTCCTCATCCTCATGTCAACCCAGATGTGCATGACTTTCTTTCTTCTGCTGAACAAAATGAATATGTTTAGAAGAATATTTCAGCTCTGTAAGTCCAAACAATGCAAGTGAATGGTGACCAGGAATTTGTGTTAGGGCTGCCAATTTAATGCGTTAATTCAGTGCGGTTCATTTGATAAAAAATAACTTAACTAATGCAATTAATCATGTCCCGGACCGTAATAAGGAAGATTCCTGGGCAGTTCAAGCTTGAAATACCACTTGCTTTCTCCAGAGGGTAGTAAGCAAATTGTATGTATGAGAATTTCACAGCTCTTCCTCAGTGTGTCTGTCTGATTTGAACATAATAATAATAATAATTCCTTACATTTATATAGCACTTTTCTAGGCACTCTACATAGCAACGGAAGCCATAGTCCACCAGAACACCCACCACACACCAGCTATTGGTGGGGAGAAGAGAGTAGAGTAATGTATGGAGATTAATACAAGGGCATGATAGATAGGGGCCAATGGCGAGAATTTGGCCACACAAGAAGTGTCCTGGGATTTTTAATGACCACAGAGAGTCAGGACCTCAGTTTAACATCTCATCCAAAGGACAGTGCCTTTTTACAGTATAGTGTCCCCATCACTTTACTGGGGCATTAGGACACACACAGACCATAGGGTGAGCACCCCATGCTGGCCCTAATACCACTTCCAGCAGCAACCTTGGTTTTCCCCAGGAGGTCTCCCATCCAGGTACTGGCCAAGCTCAACCCTGCGTAGCTTTAGTGGGCAACCAGTCAAGAGCTGCAGGGTGATATGACTGCTGGCAAACAGCAGGGTAACAGGATGTCAAGCACACACACCTGAAGCTGAACTAACATGTGCACTCCACTAAAACACTAGTAACACACTGATATAGTGATTGATGTATACCCATACAAAATCATACACACTCTCCTCAAAATCCCAACACCACAACAAAGAATGAATGGACAAAAGGTGTTAACATGGCAACGGAAGTAATGCCCATATTTTTTGCAGAAAAGTGGAAGTTGTAATTCTGATTTAAAGACGCATTTCATTGCACTTTTCCTAGTAGGAAGTTTAGAATGTTCCGAGTTAAATGGAACAGAGCTCAAACTCACGTGCTGCTTCAGGCATGTCACACTTCACTCTTAAGCATCAAGGAATACATTCTGACTGGATAAACTTTTAGTTTTTCTCTATTTGTTTGTAGATTAATTAAGAGTGGAAAGCGTTTCAAATACAAAAGGTGATTGAGAATGAAAGGATGAAAAATATGTTAGGCCAGCAGAAAACCAGCTACTGAACCTGAAGCATTCCTTGAAAGTATGCTGAAACAATTCACAAGGATCACATTGAGGATCAAACAGGTTTTGCCAGTCTTGTGGAGAGTTTGTTCTAATAGTGTTGTTGTTTGTTCAGGACACAGTTCTTGATATGATTAAAGATGCCATGATTGCCAAAGCTGGTGTCTCTAAGGGTTACCTCATCGACGGATACCCACGTGAAGTCAAACAGGGCGAGGAGTTTGAGAAGAAGGTAGAGGAAAAAAATACCTAAAGCACACAGAGTTTGAGCCTCATAAAACTAACGTTCTGCTTGCCAAAATGCAAGATCCACTAAAGGACATATAACATGTATTCGATAGATTGGAGCACCGGCTCTGCTGCTGTACATTGACGCTAAATCTGAGACGATGGTGAAGAGACTCATGAAGCGTGGTGAGACAAGCGGTCGCACTGATGACAACGAGGAGACCATAAAGAAACGTCTGGACCTGTATTATAAAGCCACTGAGCCCGTCATCACGTTCTATGAGAAGCGCGGCATCGTCAGAAAGGTAAGTGAACAAATACAGTTTATAGAAGATGTCTAATGATTTCAGTCATCGTAATGTTAGTTTGGATATTTGTCTCTCTTCTCTAGATTAACTCTGAGCTGCCAGTGGATGAAGTATTTGCCATTGTTGAAAAAGCCATTGATGAACTTAAGTAAAACTCACATGACAACAAACTCTTGTTTTGGTCTTTCCTTCACATTCAGTCACATAAAGGCATGTTTAACCTTCAAACTACAAATCTCTCCACAACCCGTTCATGTTTTCAATTTAACAAGGATTATATAACCTTCCAACTTTATAAAGCCATTTTAAACTTGCAGGAATGTCTTTATCAAGCCAACATTCAACTTTCCTACTCTGAAAAAACCCTTAAACATCTCATGTCTGCCCTTATCATTGCTTCGGTCAGCCCCAAACAGCCAAAAACTCTTACCTTAGGCTGTTTTCTTTAAAATAAGCCATTGATTCTAAACTTGCTTGGTTAAATAATCCAATGTTATATTTCAGATGTCCAGAAAGAAATGTGCAATCCAGCAGAAAAGCATGATAAAGAAACGATTGGCAAAATTTGTTATAAACTACAGATGATGAAACGTAGATATAAAAAATGAACAACTAAGACATAAACTGAACAAGTTTCACAGACATGTGACTAACAGAAATGGAATAATGTCAAAATCAAAAATAACAGTCAGTATCTGGTGTGGCACCAGCTGCATTAAGTTCTGCAGAGCATCTCCTCCTCATGGACTGCACCAGATTTACCAGTTCTTGCTGTGAGATGTTACCCCACTCTTCCACCAAGACACTTGCAAGTTCCTAGACATTTCTGGGGGGAATGGCCCTTGCCCTCACCCTCCGATCCAACAGGTCTCAGACGTGCTCAATGGGATTGAGATCCGGGCTCTTCGCTGGCCAAACACTGACATTCTTGTCTTGCAGGAAATCACACACAGAACGAGCAGTATGGCTGGTGGCATTGTCATGCTGGAGGGTCATGTCAGGATGAGACTGAAGGAAGAGTACCACATGAGGGAGGAGGATGTCTTCCCTGTAACACAATGCAATGAGATTGTCTGCAATTGACAATAAGCTCAGTCCGATGATGCTGTGACACACCGCCCCAGACAATGATGGACCCTCCACCTCCAAATCGATCCTGCTCCAGAGTACAGGCCTCGGTGTAACTCTCATTTCTTCAACGATAAACACGAGTCTGACCATCACCTCTGATGAGACAAAACCGTGACTCGTCAGTGAAGAGCAGTTTTTGCCAGTTCTGTCTGGTCAGTTGTTGTTGCCGTCCTGTACCTGTCCTGCAATTGTGATTTTCGGATGTACCGATCCTGTGCAGGTGTTGTTACACGTGGTCTGCCACTGCGAGGACAATCAGCTGTCCTTCCTGTCTCTCTGTAGCGTTGTCTCACAGTACAGACATTGCAATTTATTGCCCTGGCCACATCTGCAGTCCTCATGCCTCCATGAAACATTCCTAAGGCACGTTCATGCAGATGAGCAGGACCCTGGGCATCTTTCTTTTGGTGTTTTTCAGTAGAGTCAGTAGAAAGGTCTCTTTAGTGTCCTAAGTTTTTATAACTGTGACATTAATTGCCTCCCGTCTGTAAGCTGTTACTGTCTTAACAACCGTTCCACAGGTGCATGTTCATTAATTGTTTATGGTTCATTGAACAAGCATGGAAAACTTTGTTTAAACCCTTTACAATAAAGATCTGTAAAGTGATTTGGATTTTTATACAATTATCTTTAAAATACAGTGTCCTGAAAAAGGGACGTTTATCAATGCTGAGGCAAGGCTTTCCAATGACCCCTAGATTGAGCTTCTACACCATTCATAGGCTGAGATATGCATGCAATCCAAAACTGACTGGATGTCTATGGTCTGGGTGCTTTTTCTTACCTTCCAGATCTGTATATTGTGATGGAAAGAGTTTTTCCCTTGCTGCCATCTAGTGGAATAAAATAAGATTTGGTTGCAGGGAGATAGAGCAAACAGAACCAGTATTACATGATTATACTGTAAGTATAGAACCAAAGATTGTTCATCATAAGATTTCAAACATATACAGTATTATTTAAGTATTGGTGATTATTATTATTATTTTTTTTTCAAATAAGGTAGGTTTCTGTAAAACGAGACCAGTTATTTTCAAATTAGTTCACTGTGTGCTTTGTAAGTTGAACTTTAAATGTGGGAGGGAAAAATTGCAGACGGCAGCCAAAACTGCACTAGACTTTACACACTGATCTTTAATCAAACACCGCCTTCACATTCATGCTTTTTCATTTAGAATACAAGACTGCTTAACATCCCTGTGATCTGTAAAGTGCAGTTTATTCCCATATCCACCACTGTCTCCACACTGACACCTCATAGAGACTGTCCTTGAGTGCAGGTCTCATACAGTTATTCACATGTGTGTCCTGCTGTAAGGTTCAGTCCCTCTGGAGCTGCACACTATCGAGTGTGCTGCTCAAGGACAAACTAGTGATAAAAGCAGATGTAATTCTGCAGTTGCTGGCTCTGAACCTGTGAAGACTTATCTCTACCTACTGACCCTTAAAATGTCTGTCTTTGGTGTAACCTAATGGAGGCTGATTTAGTCAAATACATTTTTTTAATTGAATAAAAACCAAATGAAGGGCATTTTTTAGGTTTTTACATTATAGTATAGTTACCTTTCAATTATGTAAACTAGCACATGCATTTAAAGCATGATTGAATAATTATCTTACTGTGGTTGTGATAGGGGCAAGCATGTTTTGCACTTATAAAGTGCTGCTTGGGAGATGAATAAATACATTGGCTTTTGGCTATTTTTCATTGTATTATGTTTTTATTGAACATTTTCCCAACACATTTACTCATATGAGCACTTGTTAGTGTGCACGCTATTTAAGGAGCAGAAACTGATCAAACAAAGCATGTAGATGAACCATTTCAAAGGACGATTCATAATTTAATGTCTTCGTATTTGTTGTTGATTATTTAGTTAAATGCTGCTGTTCACCACTAGGTTTTCAATTGACTTATTTACAGTACGTAATAATGTATCTGTTCAATGCAGATTATATATTTAAAAAAAAGATACAACTTCAATATACTTAAGGCCTATTGCACATTGAGTTGAAGCCACACTTTTAAATTAGTAGTTAATTAGACTACAAGCAAAGTACACTGAAAAAGAATGATTTTGTGGTGAAGTAAATATTGCGGAAAAGATTAAGTATTTTCTACTTTAAATAATCTAATTTAAACATGAACTTGAAATTGTTAAGTAAATTCTACATTTGGACTCAATTTAAATGTAAAAATAAATGCTCCTGCTAATAAGTAAATATTCTTTTTTAAGATTGCAATATTTATTTGGTAATCTGTGTAAATTTAACAAGTAAATAAATATTTAATTTTACAAAGCTGCTGTTCCCAGCATGCACCGGGCTTGAATTTATTTTACTTTAAGTTTATTTTAGTGCTGTCAGTCCCAGAGGCGGCGGCAGCCGATTTTGCCGGGGCTTCAGCCCCGAATGTTTTGAGTGTAGCCCCGAATGTATTTTGAAAAGTTGACTGACAAATATGAAACCGGACAATAGCCTATGTAAACCCCCGAAATCATAAGTTGCCTTGTTTCATTGTGCTTTGGCTTTGCACATACTGCATACAGCCTGTAAAAGTAGACATAGGCATTATCTAGCCTATAGAATAAGTTCCTTTGCTGTCGGTAGCCTATGGGTGACTCCGTTTCTTCCTCTCTGTTGAATATGCAGCAGGTAGGGGAGGAGCTGACATCAACTTACTTTACTTAGTGGCGAGTTAACAGCAGTTAGCAGGAAAGACAGCAAAAATGAAGCAAATGAGGCTACTAAAATTTCCGAAAGAAGTCAGTGGGTAAGAATTCGCATTTGTTTTTGTCCTTAAAGTCTAAAGATCATCATCTGGCTGGCTTTCACCCACAGTGGGCTAAACCTCAAGACGTCTGCTACTGACTGATATCACATGTTGTAACCTCTAGCCTACTCTAGTGGTTAGCGCATCTGCGTCTCACGCTAAAGACCGCGGCTCGAGTCCAGTTTGGAGCATAATTTTCTTGTTTATCAGGTGTTATTTTCTCTAAGGATAACCAATAAGCATTAGCATAAAATGTATGTGTGACTTGTTTTGTGATATTAGTTTGTTGTAAATATACACTTTGAGGGTAGCAAAGATGTGCCAGAATCAGGCATGGAAACTGGTATTAATTAGTCACTTTACTTTAGAGAAAGTTAAAAGTGAAACATTGTTTATCCCAGTGCTCCTAATGATCCTAATGAAAGGATTTTGATAGATGAACATTGAGAATTATATACAATTCGATGCCATAGTGTGTCAATGAACTTAGACTAAAGTCATTCATGTATTGATTTAATTTAGGATCTTATACATCATTTTGACTATTTATGTAAAAAATATAAATTATTTATTTACGCACTATAATATAACTCTTTTGTGATGACTTTATGGTAATGTACATGACAATTCAAGAATCATGATAGATCTTAGGGCAATCCCACTGATCTGCTCTTCCCAATACATTTTCTTCAATGGTATTGGTCTACAATTTGAAATATGTAGCACTTGATGAATTAGTTGTGTGAAGCTGATTTGCAATACGTTATGTGCTGTATCTGTTCTTTTGCATCACAGATGATTCAGGGAGGAGAGAGGATGAGTTAGTCGAGGATAGTACTAGAGTGGAAGATTTAGGAACTGTAGAAACAGGCCCAGCCAGAGCAAAACTCAAAGAATACCCTCTCACCAGATTTGAACTACAGAGAAGTGGTTGCTAGTATGAAAATAAAATTGTCTGGGCTAAGCCCCGGATGTCCTTCAATGCTGGAAACGCCTCAGTCCATTACATTGTTTAATCACGATTAATCACATATTTTTTGGCAATTAAACACAATTAATCACAGATTTAAAAAGTGCTGAAATTTGACTTTATATATACTTCTTTTTCAGTTAAAATATCTTATGGGGGGTTTAGTTCAAAGGTGATTCTCAAAAGTCAACTCAGCATTCATGCATAACAGCTGTTAAGATAATTTCAGGAACCAGTAGGTGAAGACATAACCAAAACTCATGACAGCTAAGTATTTGAGCATCAAATTTCTTCAAAAGCAGAGAAAACAAAAATCTCAAACGAGGAATGAAACTCAAACAGAAATGCATACTCGGGCTAGGTATAAACTCAGTCTTAGAGTTTTTTTCAGCAGTTTTGCAACGATGGATGAGCAACACACACACACACACACACACACACAAATACTGTTACTAAGTTCACTATGCACTTTAACGAAACACACACAAACAAACATGTCCATCAACAGTTGTGGGTGGGGCCTGTACAAAGTGACGTCACTTTGTACAGAATCTGCGAACGGCTTGTTCTGAGACAGTGCTTATGATTAATGGGGATTAAAAAAAAGGACTGGGTGGATTTTTATCATTATAGGGTGGTTGTGTATACACACACATTTATGTTCAAACACCATGTAAAAGTGAATTTTGCATAATAGGTCCCCTTTAACTAACTAGCCAGCTAACGTTAGCTCGCAACATAGCCTAGCTGCTTAACATACCTTTATCTTGCGTTTTTTTCTCTTCCTCGGTTTTCTTCTTTTTCCATTTCTCTGCACCAAGGGAATATGTCCTTTTTTATGTCATTGCTGTTTTGCTGTGTCTTCAATCAACTAACTGTCTGACTGTGCTTGCATATATATATATATATATATATATATATATATATATATATATATATATATAAAAACCAAACTGTCATTTTATATTCTCTTGGGGGCCCCCCGGTGGTTGCAGGATGGGGACAATGCTGAAAGGGTCGTTCCAAACGCAAGTTAGCCACTGAATCCGTTTACAGACGTCCTTCCTCAATTTCGTTAGTGAAGAACAGATGGTTATTTCAAGGTCTTTCAATCATTTTGTGATCACATGACCCTGCGTGGTGAAACTTGTGATAATTTATTTGAAATCATACCTTGAATTTCAAAACCATGAATAGTGTGCAGCAATGTCCTGCTTCCTTTAGAGTAGGACTCTACTCCCTGAATCAGGTGTAATGATGCTCACTTTCCAATGAAATTCCCCCCGAATTATGTTTCTGCATTGTTCTGCAACATATTTACATTCTGGCACCTCAAACTTTCAGTTGAATCATCTTTATAAACATTACTGCTCTCTAGTGGACAAAGTGTTCAATGAACTCCTGCCAAGATTATGATGATGAGAACCAGGGTGTGGAAAATATTCCTGGACCCTGAGGAATAACACAACTGAGTGCTTTCAATAACACTTTACAGGTTTAATTATAAATCTTTTCCTGCTACTGTACAAAAATGATTCATATTCTAACCAAATCTGGTTGCCATAAACTGACACAAGTTTACCTCTAAAACCTCTAAACACCAGACTCCAGAATGGAGCTGCTGAAATCATCTCAGGTTCCCTCTCACTTCACACTAGTATCTGGTTTTTCCTCAGAGGACCATCCATCTGCTGTAATGAGGAAGAGGGAAACAGGAGGATGTGTCCATATGAACAAATGTCTGTAAGCATTTTCACAACAACATGCAGCCTGTATGGAATGCCACATCCTCACAATGGCAACCTGAGATGCAGTGGAAATAGAGAAGAACCGGTGTGAACATCCAGGAAGGAAGTTGTGTTGATTAATTCATGAGTGTGTGCGGAGGGTTCAGGTGTACTGCAAATTCTTTTTTCTTTTTTAAATAAACGCAGAATAATGGCCAACATAGGCCATGAAACAAAGTCTTATTGCATGCAATCAATATACACTCACATTAGTTCATATTTGCTTCATGTTCCAGTTAATTTAGATGTTACTGCTTGAAGCAAATTTGGTAGGTTAAAATTTTTTCAGTGTGTGAATACAAAATCAGTGTTAGTGCATCTTAGAAATATATTCCTCAACTGGTGAAGGAAGTACACCCTCTGCTGGGCCTTTTTCAAAATTGAGTCTATGTGGGTCTCCCACAAGTCCTGTGAGATGGTAGTGCCCAGGAACCTGAATGACTCCACTGCTGCCACTGTACTGTTCAGAATGGGTCAGTGTTGGGGTGTTCCTCCTAAAGTCCACAATCATCTCCACTGTTTTGAGCATGTTCAGCTCCAGATTGTTTCGACTGCACCAGACAGATGTTCAACCTCCCTTCTGTCTGCAGTAGTGTCATCTGAAAACTTCAGGAGCTTGACAGAGGGGTTCTTGGCGTTGTAGTTGTTTGTATACAGGGAGAAGAGCAGTGGGGAGAGCACACATCGCTGGGGGGCACAGTGCTGATCGTACAGGTGCTAGAAGTGAATTTCCCCTGTCTCACTAACGGCTGCATTTCTGTCAGAAAGCTGGGGATCCACTGACAGACAGAGCTGGGAACAGAGAGCTGGTTTAATTTAGTCTGGAGAATATCCGGTTAACGAGTTGCATGGTTTCACTGTTTGAAAGTTTATTCACACCTTAAGCACTTTTCTACTCAAAATGTCCTGTTCTTAAAAAAGAACAAAAAAGATCTCATTGTGTTTTGTGCACCAAGGGTTTGAGGTCTGCATGCGTAACTCTGAATCTTGTATTTGATGCCAATAATGAATGTCAATGTTGTCTAAATGACATCTGGAATGCTTCAGCATGCCATTTGGTACATAAACCAAACGGAGTGGTGGTGGCGTAGTGGACTAAAGAACATAACTGGTAATCAGGAGGTTGCTGGTTCGATCCCCACAGTCACCACCATTGTGTCCTTGAGCAAGACACTTAACTCCAGGTTGCTCCGGAGGGATTGTCCTTGTAATAAATGCACTGTAAGTCACTTTGGATAAAAGCGTCTGCCAAATGCATAAATGTAAATAAACATGTTTATAAGGAAAATTCAGTATGTGAAATGTTTAAATCAATTTTCATTTATTTTTATTAATTTTTTATGTACCATGTACCAGATTTGATAGTAAAACGTTACTGTTTCAACTGAAATGTTCAAGTTAAAATTCACTCACTTTAATCAAGATTATATCTATGAAGTAGATTTTACTCTTTGTTTTTGTGTGCACGTTATGGCAAATAGTACATTTTAATGGTATAAAAACAAGTAAATGTTACTGTTAATTTTTGTCAGTGTATTTGAATTAGTTCGTTCATTAAATGCAAAATGTCTCATTAATCTAATGAATTCTTGTCACGGCAACTACACCTTTCTTATTCAGCAAATTATTAATTAGCAATGCAAGAAATTTCAATTTGTCATCTTTTTATTCTTTGCTTTTTAATCTTTGCCTTTGAATAATAGAACACCTTGCGAAGCAAAGATAAATGAACACTAGATTTAGACACACATAGACCTCAACATTCCACACACACAAACTTCAAAAAGTAAAAAGATGAGCTCTGAACTACACCAGTGATGACAACAGAAGCATGAATAAAATTAGCAAACAACAAATCAGCAGCATTATTTGTTCTGACTGTTAGTCTAGAGTGATTTTCTTTTCTTTCTTTTTTTGTAGATTCAAAGTAATTACATTTCTTCATATGTGACTCAAAAAGCCCTGTATGCTGGATAAAATGTAATTGCTTGTGTTACAGTGTGTGTTTTGTGTGGCCTCAGTATATATGTGCACACAAGTAGTGAATTCCTGCCAGTGGCTCGTGTCCTTGAGAAGATCCTCTGAGAGTCACAAGGAAATTTAGGAGCTGCGCAGGAACACTTTCCCTTTGTTGAATGTGTTGTTTGCTGATGACATGAATACATGCGGCACCAAGCTGAACGCCATATCCATACTGACACAAGACTGTTTCCTGTCATTGAGTGTGTGAGTGTGTGTGTGGACACTACGTGCAGATATACATGCACATCACAAGCCGCTTTGAAGAACAATGGCCAAATCAACTCACTTTATTTCTTTAAACAACACTAAAAGTTTGCCATTTCTAAATACTGATGGTATGACCCTTCCTTACATTTTCCATATACAAAAAGGCTTCCTTTTTCCAAGTTCTTTAAAGGAAAGTAAATACGAATGTAAAAAAAGGCTAACAGATCACAATCTAAGTTAAGTTAATGTTTTAACTGTCAACACAGCAGATAGAAGTAGGCCTACTTGTTAAATATATATATATATATTATATACAATTAAATAATACGTTAACATGTTTTGCATTACATCTTGATTGGGAATAAAGCTTGATTGCCCAAATCATCAAATACAATAAATACAACAAGGCTTATTTAGAATAAATAAGTGTCAATAAAACATATTGTAGGTTATAGTGAAAGAGAAAACTAAATAAATTATTATGTGCAGTGATGAATGGATGGATGGATGGATGGATGGATAGACAGACAGACAGACATACCGATGATAGATAGACAGACAGATGGGCGGGCAGGGGGGGGGGTGGTAGGTAGATAGATAGATAGATAGATAGATAGATAGATAGATAGATAGATAGATAGATAGATAGATAGATATCTGTGGGATCCATCCTAAATCCAAGGTTCAGACAATGGCATATGAAGTATCCCATGTCTTATGGTTGGAGTTGGCATCAGTTCATCCTCTGAAGTCCATCATAATAGACTGAAGTGATGTTTGGCTGGCACCAGCTGCATTTAGTCATCATCATTCAGCGACATGTAGCAGTGGAGTACAACACGAAGCAGGAATGGTGCTGGATACAGCCGGTTCTGGTGACCTCAGGATACGAATCCTGAGGTTGAGACAGGGAAACAAATGATATAATATTAGCACAGAGTTATAGATCATGATCACTGTTTCTGGTTTCGGCAGACCTAACTAAAACAGCCTAATTGTGAGTTGATGGATAAATTAGTTGTATGTCTGGATAAATAGAGGAGTCTTTAGTCTAGACTTAAACTGAGGGAGTGTGTCTGAGTCCCGAACAGCGTTAGGGAGACCATTCCATAGTTTAGGGTTAGACAAATATGAAAAGGATCTACCTCCTTTTGTGGATTTTGATATTCTAGAAACTATTAACAGGTCAGAATTTTGTGATCGTAATGAACGTGATGGAATATAGCGTGACAGAAGATCACTTAAGTACTGCGGAGCTAGACCATTCAAAACTTTGTATGTAGTTAACAGAATTTTAAAATCATTACGGAATTTAACAGGTAGCCAATGTAACGATGATAAAATGGGGCTAATATGATCATATTTCTTGGTTCTCATCAGCACTCTGGCTGCTGCATTTTGAACCAATTTCATTTTATTTATTGATCTTGCTGGACATCCTCCCAGTAATGCATTACAATAATCTAGTCTTGAGGTCATGAACGCATTAATTACTTTTTCGGCATTAGCAACCGAGAGCATGTGCCGTAATTTAGCAATATTTCTTAGGTGGAAGAGTGCTGTTCTACAAACATTGGTAATTTGATTTTCAAAGGACAGATTGGTATCAAATATAACACCTAAGTTCTTCGCTGTTGAAGATGATGTAACAGTACATCCATCCAGAGTCAAATTATATTTTAGTGGCTTATTTTTTTAGGTTTTTTGTCCAATAATTAGTACCTCTTTTTTGTCAGAATTTAATAGAATTACATTTCTGGCCATCCAATCTTTTATTTCATTTAGACACTGCTAATTTGGAGAATTGTGAAATCTCATCAGGTTTTGAAGAAATATAAAGTTGGGTATCGTCGGCATAACAGTGGAAACTTATTCCACGATTCCTGATAATATCTCCCAGGGGAAGCATATACAAGGAGAAAAGCAGAGGCCCTAAATCTGATCCTTGTGGCACTCCATACTCTACTTTTGTTTGGTTTGACAATTCCTCATTTACATAGACAAAGTGGTAGCTTTCTGCTAAATAGGACCTAAAACATGCTAATGCAACTCCACAAATGCCAACATAATTCTCCAGCCTATTCAAGAGAATGTCATAATCTAAAAGCTCTAGAACTGAAATTCAGCCACGATCAGATGAAAAGAGCGAGTCATTTGTAACTCTGATAAGTGCAGTCTCTGTACTGTGATGAGGCCTACATCCTGACAGAAACTGTTCATACTATTTCTCTGTAGAAATGAAAATATTTGGGAGCATACTACCTTTTCTAGTATTTTTGACATAAATGGGAGATCAAGTTGTGGCCTCTTAATAAGAAGTTTGATAACTGCCATTTTAAAGTTTCTTGGTATATGTCCTAAGGATAGCAAGGAGTTAATAATATTAAGAAGAGGTTCTGAGATTACAGGGAAACCCTCTTTTAAGAGCTTGGTTGATATTGAATCTAACAAACATGTTGTGGCTTTTGATGTTTCAATAAGTTTTGTTACCTCTTCATAACCTATGACAGCGAAGGCTTGAAGTTGCATGTGAGGAACAATAGACAGACAAACAGACAGACGAACGGACGACGATAGACTGATGGATGGATGGATTTACAGATGGATGGATGATAGATAAATAGACAGACAGATAGATAGATAGATTAGACAGACAGACAGACAGACAGACAGATACATAGATAGACAGACAGACAGACAGACAGACAGATAGATAGATAGATAGATAGATAGATAGATAGATCAAATGAATCCATATTTCTTCAGATATTCTTAATTAAATTTTGTGATCTATTTCTATTTACTATTATATTTTATATTTAATATAGCCTATTTTATTCTATAATATATAGGCTAGTAATTCTATATAATTTGGAGTATGCAGAGATAAACTGTCATTGCATTGATCTCTGCAGTATTACAGTGCATACATCAACTTTGCCTGTGGGAGGGTCATATGTTAATGAGAGGCGGTCAGTGCGGATCAACCCAAAAAGTTTCGTTCAGTTGACCACAACTGACTGACGGGCCGCTGGATTACTGGATTACTGCTCAATTTCACAAGATTGAAATTTTCAGCGCCAGGTAAAACTCTTTCAAACGCTTTCACGCGTAAGAAGTTCAGTTACATTCTTTCTGAAATGATTCTTTCATTTGTGACAGATCATAACGTGCTCACTTTCAGTATCAGCGGTCATTAGACATTCTTTATATCAATGATAATTTCTTTCATATTATCCGTCCATTATGACTATTTGTTTCTTTCAGTTCTATATAAACTGTTTAACAACTGTAATCTGACTGAATAAACTATAATGCATGTATCAGACACTTTCAACTCGCCGTGCAATTTTAATCCAGGGTATTAAAGATTCGTGTCTTTTGGATTTAGTCATTATTTAGGGGGGACATTTTTTCTTTGGTTGTTTTGTCGTTTAGATGTGCCATATAACGGTTTTATTCCCGGTGCGCTATAATGAAGAACATCTATTTAAATGCAATTAGCCCAAACTAAAAACAAAGTTTCTTACACAAATGTCTAAACACAATACATTCAAATTTGGTAAGATCGTTTAACAGGCCATATGTTTAAAGTCTATCTATCTGCCTGTCTGTCCGTCCGTCCATCCATTCATCACTGCGCATAATCATTTATTTAGTTTTCACTTTCATTATAATCTAACTGTATATGTTTTATTGACACTTATTTATTCTTATTCTAAAGTTAGTAGCCTAAGCTATCTATCTATCTATCTATCTATCTATCTATCTATCTGTCTATCTGTCTATCTGTCTGTCTGTCTGTCTGTCTGTCTGTCTGTCTGTCATTATTTTAAATATTTATTGTATAAATGTGTAGATATACTGTATATTGTCAATATACACTGTTTTACAGAGAGGACAGAATGATCAGTTTGTACAGTTTTGAATCTAATGCTGATTTCTCTCACAGGAAGTGTTGAGTGGAATATTCTGGTCACTCCCCTGAAGCATCAAACACTAGTGATACTGTCAGAGTGTTGAGCTGAATTCATCATTAGAGACATTAACAGCCAACATGAAGATCATCAGGACACTGTTGGCTTTAATGATGGGCCTCATGACTGCAGCTGCAGGTACAAACTAAAAAACACATTCATACGATTTTCAGCTTGCATCTGATGTAGGCAAACACATGGACATTTGGTACTGGGACACCAATAAAATAATGTCCAATTTTTAAACACATTTTTGTTATTCTGTCAAGAGCAAATGTACAGGATCTGCAACAATCTTCCCAAATTCAAGGGTGGCCTATATGAGCTTTATGTTACTTATATGCTTATATGTACTGTAGTTACACATTTGAATATGAGAAAAAGATCGTTATTATGAATCAGGTTCCTAAAAGGAAATATAAGAAATGTTTGTCCACTGTGTACCAGTTCTGTAGATGTAATGTATGGTGTTTTCTTTGTTCATATTAACACAATCACTAGAAACATTTTGACAGAAGGACAGATGAAATCAGTCGTGTGTTTGGCCTTGGCCGAGCATGCTGCTGTTATCCTAAAAGCTGAATTCCAAATGTCACAGGTGTCAAGGATGGCTTGATGCCTGAGAATAAACACAGGAGCTGATCTGGAGAATAATCAGACCAGCTGGATAATTGTATTTGTAATTTAGGTGGAAACACATGAAGCTTTTGAGAGAATGACAGCCTTTTTATCTGATATCTGTGCAATCATCTGATTTACACCGCATTCTTAAATGATCTACGTGATGAAAATGACTATGGCATGGTCCATATTTTGACACAAGACCTGATATTCAGGATTGCCAGTAGCTTATTTTTACAGTGGAAGTTGACTCAACAGCTGATGTGTAGCTGACATACATTTTAAATTATTGTATAATTGCGATTACCTATGAAAAACGTTGCGTTTAGTCGCGATTACAGATTTGAATTGACTGACAGCACTAACAATAACGTACGAGTTGTACTCATATTGAGGAAAATAAACAATGTTATAAGGATTTTTAAAAGAAAAATAGCTTTTGTGTACATCAGGGGAAAAAAGAAAACATCAGAGTCGGAAACGAGACAAGGGAAGCATCCAGTAAATGATCAGATGGTTTAAAAGTCCAAGAGACTCTGACGATTTCGCCATCTCGTACCAATGATTACAAGTTGCCATGAGACTTAAGTTGAAAAGAACATTTTTCAGAACAAAGCATTGTAAAGTTTCCATCCTGGGACTGAGGAGGATAATACAAATAGAAGAATCGGCAGATGTTGTTGAAAGTACTTTGATGAATTACAGCACATCACTGAAGGACACTGCTGAAACGTCAGAAATGTCATGACAAATACCTCAATAACATTTCTTTTAGTCTGTCTGTCTGTGTTCAGAGAGGTAGAAGCCATTAGCAGATTCAGGGCAGAGAGACAGAATTCAGAGCTGAGGATCGCTGCAGCAGCTGTTAGCGACGGTGTTCTGCACAAACCCGGTAGATTTGACATCCTCAGGAAAGGGAATGAAGGGGTAGTTATGTAACCGCCTGAGATTACAGCAGAGACACCATCATTACAAGAGCAAAGACTTCATGAGAGAGAGACAGACAGAGAGATGACAGACAATTCCTCAGTGAGAAAAACCCAAGGGTCATAACAGAAAAAAAAAATCCCCATGTCAAATATGGCGTGTAGCGTTTAAATGAGGCACTTCCGTGCACTCCAGGGCCGCCGGCCGCTCCCACCAGTCTGGGTGGCATTGAGACCCGGTGACGCGACCGCATGGAGACCGATTTCTATCTCGCAATTAACAATCTGTTTTTTTCCTCTTCTGACTCCATTCTTTTTTTCCCCTGGTTTTGCTCTTGTTCAGATGTGCTTGTTTAGTGCTATTTTTGTTTGAGATTTTCTTGATAAGAAAGCTTTACTTTGCAGTTCATTTATCAAATATTGTAAATTGTAGTTCATACTTTATGGGTGTTAATCAGCACATTTTTGTGTAAAGTGCTTGTTAAATGCACACGAAACAACAAAGAAACTGTGATACACACACACATTTCTCACTCTGTAGTTTATTAAAGGGCTGTGTTATTAAAATGAAACATTATACACTCTTGTCTTGAAGTAATTCCTCATGAAACTAGAATTAGTTCTATAGATCTGCTGTAGTCTTGTTCTCTATATGTCCAGAGAGAGAAGCAACAGCAACATCTTTCCTTGACTCCTCGCGATCCTTCACATCTTATATTGAGATATTTTAGTAGTAGTTATTTACTCATCCTCATGTCTTTCCAAACCATATTCTGTTTTTTCCTGTGGAATACAAACAGAGAAAAATTATTTATTTTTTCTCCCCTTTTCTCCTCAATTTGGAATGTCCAATTCCCAATGCACTCTAAGTTTATCACGTGACTCGTTCAGTGCATTACCGCAGAGACCTAGCACGTGTGGAGGCTTCACGCTACTCTCTGCGGCATCCATACACATCTCACCACGCGCCCCACCGAGAGCGAGAACCACATTATAGCGACCATGAGGAGGTTAACCCAACGTGACTCTATCCACCCTAGCAACTTTGCCAATTTGGTTGCCTAGGAGACCTGGCTGGAGTCACTCAGCACGCCCTGGATTCAAACTCGCGACTCCAGGTGTGATAGTCAGCGTCAATACTCGCTGAGCTGCCCAGGCCCCCCAAAAGGAGAATTTTCAGGGAGCTCTTTTTCATACAATGATAATTCATAGTGATTATAGACGTCAAGCTCCAAAAGGAATTAAAAAAATCGTAAAAGTAGTCCCATTTAACTTGTGCGCTATATTCCAAGTGTTCTGAAGTCATACAATAGCTTTGTGCGTAGAAGAGAACAAAATTTGCTGAAATATTATAATATAACTCAAAGTTAGACGGTTTATAAAGGACTGACTAATTAATAACTAATTATTTAATTAATGACTAGTTAGTCATTTACAAATGCAATATAAATCAATGATATGCAACATGAATAAAAAAGGTGACAATACTGGCCGAATAGTGAGCCATTGTAAATTACATGTTATACATGCTTAATTTGATCAAAAACGTAGATGTATTATTTATGTCATAATGCAGCAACAATAGACTATTATATTGATATTATATTACATTACTATGTCTTGACATACTTGTGTTGTCACTTTCCATGTCAACATTTTTATGCATTTTGTTATAACCAAATGTAAATGATTTATAATGGATTTGTAAATGAATTATTAGTCATTAATGAACACATTAATAGTCTCTTGACATTAATGTAAAGTGTAAAACAAAAACAGCATATAATGGCATGTAAACGATAAAAACATTTTCATTTTGGGGTGAACTATTCCTTAAAGTCTCTTCTAACAAACCGAAACTCCTCTCTTATCACTGTTGTAACCTTTGAAGCGATTTATATTGGAATTAGAAGACAGAATTTGCCGTACCCCTCCCAATGTCTCTGTCTTTCTCTGTCTGTCTCTCAGTCTCGAGTCCCTCTGGACATGTCCTGTCTCTGGAACAGCAGGTCAGGTGTTTCGTGCTGGCCGATCATGACGTGACTCATGAATGACTCATTAGAGTCAGGCAGAGATAAACTTCAACCCGCTGAAACACACCGCCACTGTGCTCCTAACAGCCACCATCACTGATAAGACCTGCCGTTATGAGTATGTCCATTATCACAGTCTGTCTGTACTGATCTAACTGTTCAACTGGGGGCAAAAACCTCTGACCTACAAGGACTGGACCTTATTTACAGTAGTGCCATCTTTAATTTGTGAAGAGAATGACAACTAGGCAGTGAGGGATAGATTTATGCCTGTTGCACAGAGCAGAAGAAGCACATATTTTTTTCAGTGCCCATGTTAGCAGGTTAGAGTTTTCACATTGGAGGTAGAAGCAGCGAGTATATTATTGCGCTGCTCATGAGTATTTAAAGTGACAGTGCACTGTTGATGGACATTATGAATATGAGTTGACAAGAAAAAAATTTAATTGCCAGAATACGCAGATATTTGTACATAGTATGTTTTTTTAATAATTAAAGAACAAACGAAAACATATCAAGTGAAAAATACAAGTAAATTTAAATAACAAAAACAAAATGAAAATATAGCTGCAAGCAGTGATGACGGCCAAAGCACAACTGGTCCATTTCCCGGAAACAATGCAAGGTGGAAACAGGCATTTGGCATTTGACATAATTATAAAACATTTTGAAGCAATTTTAATAAATATAAGAGGACTATTTTAAAGTCTGTTGTAAGAGCCACACATCCTGCTGCCAGGTGGTGGCGCTATGACCGTGACCCAAAATAGTAAAATCCACGTGATTAGCCCCCAAGACTAAACATATATCTAAATTTTGATCTAAATCACACATTGCACACAGAAGATAGAAGACACTTCCTGTTTCCCATTTTTCAGCCATTAATTGAATGCCTCACCATGGCAAATCTGTTCAAAATTTAGCATTGTTGTCTAAATTTGGTGACTAGTGTTGGATTCAAGTCCACCTTAGTTGAGTCCGAGTCCAAAACGGGCCGAGTTGGACTCAAGACCGAGTCCATACCAGGCCGAGTTGGAGTCAAGTCTGAATTAATCTGTTCATGAATCTGAATTAAAATTGTAACCATAAACTCAAGATCATATATTGGGCTTATTTGAAACTTTTTGTTAATATACATGTAACAAAAACACCTCTGTTGCTTTTCATATGTACATTTTATGATTCGTATCCTGCTGAACAAACTTCTAAGTGGTTTTAGAATGAAAGCGTATGATATAGGTGTATGAAGACAAAACTGGCCTTCAACATAATTCTTATTGTGTTCTGTTGACATTTCAATTATTTGTTGCTATTTCCCCTCCACTCAAAGATAGACTAAAGAAAGTGAAAGCTGCGTTAGTCATTACAACCAGGGTTATTATTGTTTCAAATTTTCATTTAATCTTTATTTCTAATTCAATTTCAATTTGTCAATTCAATTTCGTTTAAATGGTGAAATTTAATTTAGTTCAACTAATTTAGTTTTAGTTGAAAATGGTGCTAGAGTGGCCGTCTTACATACCCATTTTAAAAAGGGGCCGTAGAGAGCCACCCAGACTTTTGCCCAGACCTAATAGCCAATGACACCGATGTGTGTGCACAATCCAAGTGCCTCAAAAACACCCAAATACAGGAAGAAAGGAGTAATAACAATTAATAAACATTGCCATGACAATAGTATTTAAGATGTAAAAAAACAAATTTACATCAGCAGAGTCTTGACATTATTCTAAAGTATTTTGATGCAATTCATGTAAACAGAAGAGGGCAATGTCAAAGTCTGTTAAAAATGCCATACTTCCTGCTGCTAGTTAGTGGCGCTATGACCATGACCCATAATAGCCACATAAATGTGATGAGCCCTAATTACCAAACATACAGCGGAATTTTCAACAAAATCACACAAAGCACTCAGAAGGTATAAGGCACTTCCTGTTTTCCATGTTTTGCCATCAATTTATTGCTTCGCCATGGCTACGCCATTAAAAATATAAAAAATCTGTTCACAATTTAGCATCTACAATGTCTTTGTATGATGTTGCACAAATTTGGTGTCAGTCACATGAATCCCCTTAAAAGTTCAGAGCCTGTGATTTTCAGAAAATCCAAAATGGCGGACTTCCTTTTGAGTGGAGCTAATGACTGTGAGTATGAAAGTTGTTCAGCTTTATGAGAACTATATATGTACCAATTTTGGAGACTGTAGGTGAAAATGGGGGTGCTACAGAGCCCCCCCCTTACATGCCCATCATGCCTGCCCATCATGCCTCACCCCAATGCACACCCCTGCATCTTAGAGTTTTCACCCAAAAGTACCGAAAACCTAGAAAGAAAAATTATAATAATAATCCAACAATCCATATCTATCAATTCCGACCATCCAGAACAATAGGACCTCCGCACTTTCAGTTCTTGGACCATAATAGATATAGATGCAAGCAGCAATGACGGGCCCAAGCACCATGAGTCCATTTTCACCTTGTGGCTTTCAGAAAACAATGCAAGGTTGACACATGCATTTGACATTGTTCTAAACAATTTTAAAGAAATTTGAGTAAATACAAGAGGACTAAACTGTCTTTATGTTTAATATATGTTCTCAAAAATAAAAGTTAAAGCTGTACACAAACACAGTGACGCGCCATGCTTGTAAAGATAGTCATGTAAAACTAACACTTAGCCAAGTAACACATGATGTCACTGTTCAGATTTCAATCAGTGGAAAAACGACCATGATTCAGCCGAGCCCAGGCTTGGCACGAGAACCATCACAATTTGGTTGGAAAAGGTCAATCAGAGATTTTGGTCTGGAACTGGGCCTGAAAGTTCTCAACACTTAAAAGCTTTGGTTGGTGTTTGAATAAAGATATATCACTATTCATCGGTTGTACATGATTACTTATATCTGACTATATTATTAGGCTAAATTACTAAGTATGATCGAGCCAATCTGAGTCATCAAACCGTCCTCTTTTTTGCAAAACAACATTCAAAGGGTCATCGTCCTTCCACTAAATGATGATGTGTGAAATGAGCAGAGCTTATAGTGTTGACATTAACAAATTAAATTCTTAGTTCACATTGCTCTTTCACAGTACTATTATTCTTAATAGGAACGGGAGCTGTCATGCTCTCAAAAATAACAAAAAGCATCATGAAAGCATTATAAAAGTATCAGAAAAGTAGTCCATATGATTGTTTTTTGACATTATATTCTAGTGATTTGCACACATTGACATTGTATTGGTGTACCAATACCAATTGTTAAAGAATGTATAGATAATTATATTAATAGCTGAATGCTCACTGCCATAGCTCTCAAATCTTGTTCACATTTCTGCATATTTAAATTTGGTCACAACTGGTTACATGGCATGTGCTTGAAGCCCCAGTAATAGGCAATGGGAGACCAGCTAACACAGCTCAAATGTTCCCTCTCGAGAGGTCTCTCCTATTGCGTAAGTAGCTATGGGAAAACTCTGTTTCTCGAGAAATATTGAAGTCTTTATGTAAAACGCATTGCAGCTGCACAGCATACAGCAATGAGCGAGGCAGCTCGGTCATTGGCTGTGCTGCGGCAACTTACTCGAACCAATGACGGGCGACTCTGAACGCAGCGACCAATGGGCGCTGCCAGCCTCAGCGGCTCAGAGCCCGCCAAGTTGGGCGTGGCTAGGGCTATATATTAGGCGCCCCGTCATGAGAGTTCTTTAGATTTAATCTCCTTCAGCGAAGCCCTTCTCTTCGCTGGATCCTCCGGATTGTTGGACACAGAGATGAAGGACGCGGATAAGGCGCCATTTCTTGACGCGCCTATCGCTCCAAGCGGCCTGTTCGGACCGGCGGTAAAAGAGTTTGCTGAACGCTTCACTGAAGCTCGGAAGGATTCGCAGGCTATGCGTCACTTCCTGCCCAAGCACTCCAGCTCGTCTCAGAGCCGCCAGAGACCGCCTCAGCAGCAGCAGCGAGCCAGGGCGGCGCCTCCCGTCTCCCAGCCAAAGAGCAGACCTGAAACGGACACTCGACGCCGCTCGCATTCCGCTAACCGAAGGAAGCCGCCTGAGCAACGGGGTCCTCGGCCCAAGATCGTGCTGAACCCGGAGCCTCGTAAGTCTTCCTAGCAATAGGAAGAAAAAGAGAGAGTACGTGTCTCGCAAAAGCCGGACCACTCTCTCGCAAAAGCCGGACCACTCTCTCTAAAACGTGTGAAACATTACCCAGTCCCCTTACAGGTGGCTGGAAATGTCTGTACAGCAGTCAATGAGCCAGTCACAGAACTCGCTCACCTGCAATCAAACGCCGTTTTAACGGCAACACACAGAAATCACAAAAAGAGTCATTTTCTGCCTGTGTCACTAAGGGGTCACGTGTCCACACTAAAGTGCGCATTCCCACGTATCAATACTGTCCAAACAGTGCCGAATACTTCCCCAGCTCCAGCTGGACGCACCATATATGTAGATCGTGTGCCTATTGTCATGTATGCACCACTACACGCAAGCACTGTTCCCACAGTTATAAACACTTCCCCAGTAAAAGCGGGAAATACTATAAAGGTAGCGCGTGCCTGCTGTCCTGCATGCACCCCTCCACACAAACACTGTATGCATAGCCAAAACCCCCGCCCGTGAGCGGAGGCTTTATGAAAGTGGCGCACGTGCCTACTACGGTATATGCACCCCCACCCATAAGCACTGCCCATACAGTTTCAAACAGTTCTCTGTCTCATGCCGCAAGCATCACAGATGCGACGCGCGAGCCAAGAAACTCCCCGCTAAGAGCGGGAAGCTTTATGAAAGTGGCGCGCGTGCCTATTACGATGTATGCACCCCCACCCGAAAACAATGTCCATACAGTTTCAAACATTTCGGAGATAGCGCGTGTGCCTGTAATCTCACACGCACCCCTGCACTCGGCACTCAACAAGGCTGCTCAGCGTGCGCCCGCGCCTCTGACAGCTGTAAGCTCAGTGTTAGCACAAGGCAATTTGCCGGTGGGGCCCATACGTCACTGCGACACGCCCCCAGCCAGCATTCAGCCCATATCTGTGCGAGCAAAAGCCTGGGAAAAAATCCCTGACATGCCGAAATGGGTTTTGAACATAATAAAACACGGTTACTCGCTTCAATTTGCTCGCAGACCACCCCGCTTTTCAGCGGTGGTCGAGACGAAAGTGAGGAGAGATGTGTCACATGTTCTACGCACCGAGGTGCTCAAACTAATAGAGAAGGCCGCTATAGAAACTGTTCCTCCCTCTATGAGCGAGGCAGGTTTTTACAGCCGCTATTTTCTCGTCCGAAAAGGGCGGTGGCCTCCGCCCCATCCTAGATCTCAGACATCTGAACAAAGCTTTAATGATTCGCTCGTTCAGAATGTTAACGACCAAACATATCCTCGAGGCAAGTTCAGCCCGGGATTGGTTTCTATCAGTGGATTTGAAAGACGCTTACTTTCACATTCGATAGCGCCTCATCACAGGCCTTTTCTGAGATTCGCTTTTGAGGGACAGTAATACCAGTACACAGTACTACCATTCGGCCTATCATTGGCCCCCCGTACATTCACGAAATGTATGGACGCAGCACTTTCCCCCCTGAGACAGCGGGGAGTGCGAATACTGAATTACCTCGACGATTGGCTAATCATAGCACAATCAGAGAGTCAGTTAACGACGCACAGATCTTGGATTATCAGCCATCTAGAATGCCTGGGTCTGAGAATCAATTTTGCAAAGAGCGTGCTATCCCCCAGCCAGAATATCTCCTTTCTGGGAATAGTGCTAGACTCAGTGCAGAAGACGGCGCACCTCTCATTCGACGCCTTGCAACATCATTCAGACCGGGCGCGTGTGCCCCGTCAAACGATTTCAAAGGATGCTCGGTCTCATGGCCTCGGCATCAGCTGTACTCCAGCTAGGATTGTTGCACATGCGTCCTCTCCAACGCTGGCTCAAGAGCCGTGTCCCCACTCACGCGTGGCGCTTGGGCCACTTTTTAATCAGAGCAAATCACGGCTGTATAAAAGCCCTGACACCCTGGAAAGCCGTCGACTGGTATCGAACCGGCGTGAGTCTGGGCGTGAACACACGGAGAAAAATTATCACAACAGATGCCTCCAAAATAGGATGGGGGGCCCTTTACGAGGGCAGGCCTGTCTCCGGCTTTTGGTCAAACCCGGAAAAGCGCCTACATATAAACTGTCTGGAAATGAAAGCGGTCGCCTTGGCTCTCAGAGCCCTGCTTCCGTACCTGAAAAACGAACACGTCCTCGTCCGAATGGACAACATGACAGTAGTATCGTATATAAATCGCCAGGGTGGACTCAGGTCGAGCTCCCTGCACTCTATGGCCAGGGAGCTCATCTCATGGTCACAGCACCACTTGCGCTCGCTGAGAGCAGTGCATGTGCCAGGCGTCCTGAACCAGGGAGCGGACATGCTGTCCAGAGACAAGATTCTCCCAGGAGAATGGTCTCTCCACCCCCTGACGGTTCAGTGGTTATGGCAAACCTTTGGCAAGGCGGAGGTCGACCTCTTCGCCTCCAGGGAAAATGCGCACTGCCCCCTTTTCTTCTCAAAGAGCACGGACGCTTCGCCCAAGTCTGGCCGAGCCGCCCCTTGTATGCTTTTCCCCGATCGCGATGCTACCTCAGGTCATCAGTCGGATCAGGGAAGTGAAATGTGCAGTGCTCCTGGTAGCCCCTCTCTGGAAAAACCAGACATGGTTTCCAGAACTGATGCAGATGATGCAATCTGCCCCATGGCCGATTCCGCTGAGGCTAGACCTCCTCAGGCAGGCCAACGGGATGATTCTTCATCCCGGCCCCGATCTGTGGGCCCTCCATGCATGGCCCCTCAACGGGTTCCCGAGAACCTCCCCAGTGGAGTTTTGAGAACCATCACGGAGGCGCGAGCACCCTCTATGAGATGCTTATATGCCCAAAAGTGGAAAGTGTTCAGTGACTGGTGTGATACCAAGAGCTTGAACCCCAAATCGTGCGAGATACCAAGTGTACTCACCTTTTTGCAAGAGCTGCTGGAGGCGGACCGCACACCCTCCATGCTCAAAGTCTATGTGGCTGCCATAGCGGTGTCACACAATCCTGATAAAGGACGTTCATTAGGGAAAAACGACCTAATCATTCATTTCCTAAGAGGCGCTAGGAGGATGAACCCCCCTCGCCCCCCCTCGGTGCCGATCTGGGACCTGGCCACGGTCCTGGACGCACTCAAGAGTGCCCCATTCAAACCTCTCCGAACCGTGCACCTTAAACAGCTCTCGCTCAAAACTGCGCTCTTGCTGGCGCTCGCCTCAATCAAGAGAGTGGGCGACCTGCACGCGCTGTCATCAAGCGCTGCTTGCCTGGAATTTGGACCTAACGACTGCAGAGTTGTCCTTAGGCCAAAGCACGGGTATATTCCTAAAGTGTTCTCCACATCCTTCAGAGTACAGGTGATATCTCTGGCAGCACTATCGTCCCCAGCGGACGAAAGCGACGCTAATTTACTCTGCCCGGTCAGGGCGCTCAGAGTATATTTGGAACGTTCTGCCCCGTTCAGACAGACGGAACAATTATTCGTTATGCTTTGGCATTTCGTATGCTAAAGGTCTCGCAGTTTCAAAGCAAAGAATATCGGCTGGATAGTGGATGCTATAGCGCTGGCTTATGAAGCCAAGGGCCTTCAATGCCCCTTAGGCGTCAGAGCTCACTCTACGAGGAGCATGGCCTCCTCGTGGGCGTGGTCGAGTGGGATACCCATTGAAGATATTTGTGCGGCGGCAGGCTGGGCTTCGCCTTCGACATTTATCAGGTTTTATAACCTACAGGTCCCCTCATTGCATTCCAACATTCTATCAGCCTGACTGTAGAATGGACTGGAGTATGTATATGCTGAGCATTATCTCCTCCCTTATAGGTCCGTCTCTGACTGACTTAGAGGATTTTTATGCATATCAATACATAGAAAAATCAGTACATAAGTTATGTGCTTGTGTTTTTACAATGAGCTCCACCATGGACCTCCTTGGGGCAAAGGCGCTCTGTATTTTCCCATTATATAGCTTCGCCGTTGGCGGCTTGTTGGATAATCACTTTGCTTTAAGGCTCAGGCATCCGCCTCTGGCTTTATAGAGCGAAGTCAGCACGCACGGCGTTTTGCATGGTGTTCCCATAGCGTAAGCTACTTACGCAATAGGAGAGACCTATCGAGAGGGAACGACTCGGTTACTAACGTAACCTCGGTTCCCTGAGAGGAGGGAACGAGTATTGCGTAAGCTGCCGTGCTTGTGCTTGGTCAGTTCGTTTCAGTCGATTGAACCTAAAGAACTCTCATGACGGGGCGCCTAATATATAGCCCTAGCCACGCCCATCTTGGCAGGCTCTGAGCGCGCGAGCGCGAAGCTCGCGCCCATTGGTCGCGCGTTCAGAGTCGCCCGTCATCGGTTAGAGCAAGTTGCCGCAGCACAGCCAATGACCGAGCTTCCTCGCTCATTGCTGTATGCTGTGCAGCTGCAATGCGTTTTACATAAAGACTTCAATGTTTTTTCCCATAGCGTAAGCTACTTACGCAATACTCGTTCCCTCCTCTCAGGGAACCGAGGTTACGTTAGTAACCGAGTCGTTATGTTAAATGATCATAAAATGAAGCTATAAACATAACTGAATAAAAAACTAATTCATAACATTGTTGCATGAGAGCTGATTCCAAAAACCATGAAGGAGCAAAGCATGCGAACATCACTTATCATATTCTGCATTTTTCACAGTCATCGCTAATTATCTTATAATTTACTGCCAAGATCGCTTACAGTAGTGCTATGGATAGTGACGCAACCAGTAAGCCCATTCATGAATCCAAGTTAGGTCAAAACAATTAGCACCTTCTCTAAGAATACTGGAGGCAGATATGTGTAGTCTCCGTTGATGCTTTGAAAAGCATATGTTGTGTGAAGCTTCATCAGGTTTGAATGATTAGATGCACCTCCTCTGTGTGGGGACCGGGTCACTTCCATCTGCTAAGAGGAACCGCTAACAGCCTCTGCTAAATGAGTCTTTTCTCCCCGAGACACCACGGTAATTAAGCTGGAGAAGATAGATTGGTTCTCTGTGAGGTGCATGAGAAATATTGCATTATTTGCTTATGTGTATATAGTTGCATGTGTTGTGTGATTTTAGCATGTCATTTGTAGTTCCAGTGTGCATGTGTACCCCCTTTAAAATTCTGGATTATGTACATCATTAATCCTTTTCCTAAGAAGTTAAAACAAAGAACTTGGAAAGAACTTGAAAACTTGCTTTCAAAATGAAAATTGCAAGCAAATGCAATAAAATTTGCAAGCAAATGGAAGTATTTAAATAGCATTTAAAGAGAGCTGAGGCAGCTTTTATTTTTTAACAGAGGAAGAATGGACATTTTAGGGGTTAACTGGTCTGAATTCAGCCACAGTTACTGCTGTCATACTGCTATTATGTTGAAACATTACTGCCAGAATATCACTAACTAGAGTGGATTGACAAAGCCTTGCCTGAAAGTTTGAAACAGTTTGAAGGTTTACTTGTAGTCTGAAGGTTATATAAGCCTTAGTATTGAATTAATACTTAAGTTTGAATACTTAGGCAGTTTGAAGATGGATCTCAAGTTTAAATGGATGTATGCATTGATAGTTATTGATAGGCAGTTGCTGGGGTGTTATTATGCAGTTGCTAAGTTATTCTGGGTGTTTGCTAGGGCATTGCTAGGCTGTAGAAAGAGTGATTGGGGGTATTTCCTAGGGTTACAAAGGTTTTCTGGGCAGTTACTGTGGTGTGCTATGGAATTGCAAAGATAGATAGACATATATTGAAAAATTGAGGAAGAGTAACAGTAAAACGCTTTCAATGCTATGATGATTTTTTTGGATTGTCCCTTACAGGAAAACTGTAAGGCCAGAAACTGAATTTATGCAAATATGCATAGACAGATAAGGAACACATGACCAACGCATTGCCAATGCACGTTCCATTTGAACATGCTTAATGTGCGCTCTTGCATTACTGTGGCGGTAACAAACCTCAGAACTCAAGTTACCTTAAAAATTCTTTATTGGATGTGCTATTATTTAGGTAAGTAAATATCATAGTTGTTGAAAATTCAATGCATACTCGCGCTTTGCTATGAATTGCAGTCTGATACATTATGGAACCGAACAATGCATGAAATCGATCTTGCATAGCTAGAAGAATCTGTGTTCAAATACTTGCATATAGTTTCAGCCTTATGTTTGTTCAGTAAAAAAAAATAAAAATGAGATAGCTCTCTACATTCGGTTTGCTTAAAGGTCTATGCTGATCTTTGAGTTTGGTGGATGTAGCATGCAAGCTCTTGGAGGAATTAGTCATTAAATTTGGTCTTGGATTATGGATTCAGAATTTGAGTTCCCATGAAAAATTTCAGGGTGACCTGTTCTGCTTTGACTGCCTTTCAAAAACAAAACATTTGCAGGTTTTCTCAGAGACATGTATTTATACAATTGGGGGTTAAGAACAGGGCAGCATGTTCAAAATCTGCCCCACTCTCAGTTTGTTGCTCTGTTTATTTCTGACAAGATGAGATGGCAGACAGTCAGCTCCCAGAGGTTTAAATAGACCTACACAAAGATACAGTGTCTCCGCAAGTCCTGCTCGAGCCGTCTGGGTGAATTTATTCCTCAACGAGCTGGCATGAGAACTGCTGACAAGGCAAACCCCTCCAGCGACTCCAAAACGCTAAATAATTCTGATGATAGCGAGATGAATCTTGGGGGATTTCAGATGGGGCGGCAGTGGGGCGGCCACAGGGGTTAGAGGCCAGGGGACAGTATGGGGCGTCAGTGGGGCGGCCACAGGGGTTAGAGGCCAGGGGACAGTATGGGGCTCTGCGTGCCTCTGATAAGCGTTTGTTTGTCTTCCGGTGGATGGTCCGGCCTCAGTCTGCAGCCGAGGAAACGCTGGGACAATAGGTGTGCGGAGCAGCCGTGACCTCTCTCTCTCAAGCTTTCTTACTCTCCCTGTCCCTCCCCCTCCCTGGCTCAACATTTCTCTGCTCTCTTCTGTCCTTGCCAAAAAAACACTTTCATCAGCCCCCCCCCCAAATCATCTTACTGTTTCAGGAAAATGAGTAAAATAATACTCGTCAAAAGTTCCTGTAACATTACGTTTATATGATGAACGTTAGCCGATACTGAGTCAAGTTTAGATCAGGAACAAATCTGAATGAAGGGTCGTACAAGATATTTTCTCAGTTACACATGGTGTTAAATTTGCTCCAGACCTTGTTACAGAATGAGCAAATTCCAAACAGCATTTTGCTCCCTTGCGCAAGGGCACTGCGGGAAGAGGACAACATTTAAAGGGTCGTTCCAAACAAAATTGAGCAACAAATTACATTCTGTTGCTTCCCCACCTGTTCTGATAATGCTGTATGTACTAATCAAGAGGGCAAAATCTGCACTTCCTGAAATCTATTTGTGTAGCAGAAATTATATTTAAGGTGTTTTTTTTGCCTTTTCCACAGAATCTGCTGAAGATTTATTTTATCTTCATAACCTCAGTATCCAGACACACCATCCCTAACCTAAACCTGACCATGACCCTAATCCAACCCACTTAAACAAAAATGGTTGCATCCCATTCCTTACAACTTTGCCTTATCAAACTTACAACTTTACCTTATCAAACTTATCCTAACCCAACCCTGCCCTTAATCTTTTACTTTCAAACTTTCCTCTATCCCTCCTCCTGACCCTGATCCTAGTTCCCAAGTTTTCCCAATCAAAACTCAAAACCCTCAATCACCATTTCAGATTATGTTGAGGAAAACCACACATGCTGTCATGCTAGTCTAAATCAGTTATTAGGGCCCTAACCTGATCTATCCCTAACCTAGTCAAGTCAATTTGATTTCACAACATATCATTTTAATGCAGCTTTACAGAAAAGTATGCAGTAACAGAAAAAGATGCTGCGATGTCTTAAAGTACTTATTGTGTGGTTAGTATGAATAAAACCATTTAAAATCATACCTTAATAATTATTGTCTTTAGGCCTCCAGTGAGCAAGCCAAAGATCGACTCATTACCTATTCCAACCCTATCCACGACCTTACCAAATACAACCCTAACCCAACCCAATACACAATCACATATAATGTGGCTTCATCCACATCATCCACATCACAGTTAATCATTCCACTTGTTTGCTCTTGTTGTTTTCAAGGCAGGAAATATTTTATCCATTTACTCTTAAGGGAGTTATTCATGTAAAGGAAACTGACTCCCATATGCAGTCATGGAGGTTAAAGAGGACTCTGACGCCTTTGACCTCTGAGGAGACTCACAACAGGAAGTGACCATTTGCGGGCAGTTCAGCATGCTTTCTTGAACGCATCACCTTTATCTGAAATGTTCTTGGAGTTTCAGTTAAAGGGTGACTCAATACTTCAGTATCCTACTATTCAACAGATGAATTTGAGACAGTATAATGTAGAATCTGATTGGACACACAGACTTTGAAATCAACAACACAAGATATGGGAAACATTTTCTCTTCCCTTTAAAGAGCTTATGTTTTGACAATAATGATTTTATAGTCGCATTTTATTATTTACATGCAGCATTGTTTTGTCCTTATTGTCTACGACCCTATCAGGACAGACCTGCAACCCATCTGTTGAGTAGCACTGCTCTAGTTTATTTTAGGAAATGACATTTTTTTTATATATATAATTACTAGGGCAGTGTTATTTTTACTGATACTTTAAGCCTTTAGACATTTGCGAAATTTACTGTTATACGAATACATTTTCCAAAAGTTTGGAGCTTTCGCCTGAAATCCACAACTGCTTGAGTAATGCCTGACCTTCTCTCAGCTCATGATAGAAAAGAAATTCATCTGTTGATGCCCTACTGCTGTGTGTGTGTGTGTGTGTGTGTGTGTGTGTGTGTGTGTGTGTGTTATTTGTGTGCATGAATGTGTGTTTTCCAGTATAAAGCAATTCCTCTGTAACGCACTCTCATATTCACCCCGTTGGCGAGAGTGGAGACACACTTTCACATGTGTGTGTGAATGTGTGTTGGCACAGATAAAGGCCTGGGGGTGAACATTGAAAATTAAGCCCCTCACCCATACGCAGGGGCTGGGAAAATAATAAATGAGCCGCCATAAAGCCTGAGTGATGGATGGAGGGGCTATTATTTGTATCTGCACTCTGACACAGAGAAATAGGACCCTGAATCGTTTCCTTGGCTTTCCAATTCAGACTTGCGTTCAAAAGCAATCAAAGCCTTAAACATTTCTTTGCATGGGAAAGAGCCATTGCGCTGATGAAAACAGATAATCCCCACCCCCCTCTTATAGCTCATTTACCACAGAACCGCTAATTGAAAGCTTTGGCATTTCCGGGTCAGTGCAGCCACTGGTAATGTCCTCTTTGTCTGACTGATACATCAGACCCTTGTGAGAGATCATTCATTCTGTCCAGTACAGTCCAGTATCGAGTTACTGCTGATTATGATTAATGTCAGCACTGATTGTGCCTATGCAATCAGAACAATGTAATAAAGATATGCAGTCACATATCATGAAGAGAATACAGAAAATATGTACTGATTTAGGGCCATATAGCACGATTGCAAGTGTGTGAGATTGCTCATAAACAACAGTTCAACAAGTAAATGTAGAGTACATTACTCTACAAGTAAATGTAGAGTACGGTCATAAAAACACATTTGTTCATGGAACTACTTTCTTACGTGACGGATCAAAATCAGCTGTTGCTTTTTCAAACCAAATGATACATCCAAGCCTCCATTAGTAATTCAAAAAGGTCTCTTCAGAAATAGTATCACGGCTTGTGCTGTTCCTATTGGATAAACAAGAATGGATGTGTGTGAGAGAGAGAGATAAATATGGAGCGCTTGCGATCACCTGTTAATGATGCTGAAGTGTGTTAGTCAGCTTTCTGAAGATAATGTAATTTCGGTGAAATTCATCCTATTTTCTCAGTGGAAAAATAGCCGTCCAAGCAGAGGTGTTCCTCCCTATTTTGCTGTAACCAGTGCAAAATATTCTTTGACTATAGAAACCGCAATCTCCTCCATTTTGAACAGTATGTCCTCGCCAGTGTTGAAACTCCAGTAAGAGGTAAGTGTGTGTAATTAATCTGTCTGTTGTGTCTCTCAGCTGTGATGAGCCTTAATGCTGAAGTTGTTAGTCATTTAAAGCTATTTCCTAGCTTTAGAAGTGTTGTAGTAATATGAGCGATCACGAAATGCTGTTGAATGTAACCATCGTGTGATACAATGCTCACCATACATTACCAGATGTATCATATGATACATAAACACATTATAGTGTATTTAAAACCAAGCAGTGCAATATTGAGAGCTCCAGAAAAGTCTCCTCCCCAGAGAGGTGGTGCTGAGCGCTCACAGGACAACAGAGCAACACAATTACAGTACAATGGCGAGAAGATCGATAGGTAGAAGATCGCAAGTAGATTGTACTGTAGTGGTACAGCTTATTGAATTTGGCAAACAATGGTGTCATGTCCTGGTTCTACAGTACATCAAGCATGTCGTTTTATTTACGCCGACATCACCGCACAAATAGGTGGATTTGAGAGGCAGAAACAGCAGCAGTAAGTTCAACAGCTGCCTCTTCCTGCCGACACCGTGCGTGACATGCACATAAAGACATTCATAACTATCAAAAAACAGCTTATTAAAAAAAACAACAACCTAATAAACCCGCGATTGTATGAGACTTATAATTATCTGTTTTTGACTTAAACAGCTTTGAGAACAACATTTGCGCTCATGTTATAAGCTGATTATAACGGCGGTAAATTTTACATGCAAAGTAAAACAGGGAAGAGGGCAAAAAAAATTATGTGTGCCAATCGATTTTTGCTTAAGCCACTAAATAGTATTGGAATATGTTCATATATCGTAAAACCAGAGGTCAGGTTCCTCTTGAGTTTTTTCTAAATCCGCCACTGATTATATAGATATTTATGAGCACACAACCTTATATGATAAACGGGGGCCTGTGTAGCTCAGCAAGCAAAGACGCTGACTACCACACCTGGAGTCGCAAGTTCCAATCCAGGGCATGCTGAGTGACTCCAGTCAGACTTCCTAAGCAAACAATTTGCCCGGTTGCTAGGGTGGGCAGTGTCACATGGGGTTATCTCCTCGTGATCTCTCTAATGTGGTACTCGCTCTAGGTGGTGCATATGGTGAGTTGAGCGTGGATACTGCGGAGAATAGCGTGAAGCCTCCACATGCTCTAGGTATCCACGATATCGCACTCAACAAGCCACGTGATAACGTGCGGATTGACGGTCTGAGATTCGTCCTCCGCCACCCGGATTGAGCCACTGCACCACCACGAGGACCTAGAGTGCATTGGGAATTGAGCATTCCATGTACATGCTAACTGCGCTCGTTTAGTGCCCAATTCACTAAAGGAATTATGCAGATCAGGCAACCGCGCAAACATGCCCACAAAATCATTGCTGAACGAAATTTGCATGCGCAATTCTGATCTTGTGGTCCAATTCTGAAACAAATGTAGCCGAGGATGCCGCAGACCACCATATCAAGTCAAGTCAAGTGCCGCAGACCACCATATTTGACACACTGGCGGGATCACAGCATCACTTTGATCCAGAAACCTGGATCATCTCTTAAACATGCAGAACATGTACTTGACAACACCATGCAGTATGCCACAGAGATCAGATAATGCTGATCAGGCCTGTAGCCAACCTCGACATTTGGCAGAGACCCAATATTCACAATAATGGTCAATCAATATGGGTTTTTAAAATATTTTTTTCCAGATTCTTGAATTCTTGAAGACGATTCTTAAACTTTTACATTTGGTTGCAATTTTCAATATTTGCTAACATGCTTGACAAGAACTCATCCCGCTAATACAAAGCCTGTACCAGGACTGACGTCACCATTAACTTTACTTTTAAAGATGGCATTTTTTGTTGTCCTTGCAGATGTTATGGCTTCCTGTATATCCCTACCCCCTGACTCTGTCATCTGTAAATCAGCAGAAAGTGTGTGTACTAGTATTCGGCAGAAGTTGACAGTGTGTGTGAGTTGCATATTAGGAACACAACACTGCTGATTCTGACTCTTCTATCATGAGCAGATTTTTAGAGCTTTTTATATTCAGAACTGGTTCTGTTTTCAGTTTATTTTTTAAATACTTGAGCCGAATGATTGTTATGATGTACCATAGTCTGTTAATGGTTTTTGAATGTCTGAAAAAGGACTGCTAGTGGGGGCGCTCATGAACATCACTCTGAAACCTTGGATAGATAGCATGCACAACTGACTGTCCATGTTTGAAGCATCAGCATTGAGAAGGGCAGGGTTTAGTTCCAATGGATCTGGAAGTGCCCTCTGACCCCTATGTTAGGAAGGACGTGATTTATTCTGGAGATTATTTATTAGCTGTTGGCAGGAAATAAAAATAAATAAAATCAATTAATAACTATCTCTGCCTTATTTTATTCTCTGTAGATTTGAATGGAATCTGTAAACCAAGTTCTGTACCTGGAAACAAGAATGATTGGATTGTCCTGAAGGAAATGACGCCAGGCTGCTGGACAGACTTCATCACTAAGGACAGCATGGAAGTTCACATCCTTAAGCTGCTGTTATCACCAGTACGTGAGTTCTTGAGAAAGTGTTGTTAGTATACTGTACATCACTGTGATTTTTGTTTTACAAAAGAAATGTTGCCATTTATCTCATTGCTGAAACACTGAGGTAGGCTCACGGCAAGAAGGTTTATGAACCCAAGTGTGTAGAAAACACAAACGTACAGTATATCCATGAACAACAAGAACAAGCTAAAAAGGTAATCCAAAATAAAAATGTAAAACTCATAACACAAGAAACAGCAATACCAATGAATCAAGAACCAATGAGCAATGAACCAAAGAACAAAGCACAGAACACATGACAAAACCAAAATGTGTGTTCGACTTCAGGCAGCGCTGCGCTGACCGATCAGCACCTGACTTGAAGCAGTGTATAATAATAATTATAATAATAATTCCTTACATTTATATAGCGCTTTTCTAGGCACTCAAAGCACTTTACATAGCATAGGGATGATGATGCGATGGCAGCCATAGTGCGCCAGAACGCCCACCACACACCAGCTATTGGTGGGGAGGAGAGAGTAGAGTGATGTAGCCAATTCATGAAATGTCGGTTAGAAATGTTTCCGGCTGTAGTTGGCACCAGCGCAGCATCACCAATTTGTATGCCATTAAAGAAACGCAAGACAAGATTGAAGTTGTTCCAAAGCTGACGACACATCTTATTCATAAATGGCCAGACACTCTGATGACACAGATGAGTTCTGAATGGCATACTACTATCTTAGTACTTACTACTGCCATATTAGTTTAAAAGAGAAGTATGGTAGTATGCCATTACCAAGGTGTTTATTCTGATTGTCCATTGTTGCCAAAGGTTTGCCGGAGGTTCACCACTATGGCGAAGAGATGGAAACTTCTGGCAAACATTTGCAGCAAATGAAAAGCTAATTTGCATGTGAAAATAACGGGCAGCAAATTTTGTGAAAATGTGTGGCAAGTCTAGTTGAGATTTTTTATAAGGGAAACTAGACATGAACAGACAAGACATGTTACAATTGCAAACCAACTACTGAAAAGAACAGTTTAGATAAGCTATTAGTTTGTAGATAAATTAGGAGTGGAAAGCGATTGAAAACGTAAATTAGAATGACAGGATGAAAAAATATTTATTTATTAGTCAATTTAGGCCAGCAGAGAAGGCTTTGCTGGCCCTGAGAATTTCCCACTGCTAACATGTTTTTATGTACCATGGTTGTAACGTACATTCTTTGAAATACCTTGGATTATAATGTAAATAGAATGGTACTACCATATATTTGGGCAAGCATCATGGTTGTACCATGGTATTCTTTGAAGTGTATTGGATTACTATGTAAATACCATGGTACTATCATGTTTTTTTTAGACATGTACAATGGTCGTACCATAGTATTCTTTGAAGTACCTTGGATTACCATGTAAATACCATGTTTTTGGACAACTACCATAGTAGTACTGTGGTATTCTGAGAACCGTACAATACTTTGCAAATACCAAGATGATACCATGTTTTTGGACATTTATCATGGTAGTACCAAGGTATTCTTTAAAGTACCTTGGGATACCATGCAAATACAATGGCTATACCATGGCAGCCTTTTGCAGTTTACTAATCACATTGGGTCACGTAGCGATCTGCTGTTCCAGAAATGAGAAGCTACCCTCACTAACACACAGAAACGGAAATGGCTTCACTCCAAAATTGAGTGGTGGTGGTGTAGTGGGCTAAAGCGCTGAACTGGTAATCAGAAGGTCACTGGTTCGAACCCCACAGTCACCACCATTGTGTCCTTGAGCAAGGCACTTAACTCCAGGTTGTTCCGGGGGTATTGTAGTAAGGGCACTGTAAGTCACTTCTTCTAAAACAAAAGCTCAATTTAAATAGAAAAAAAAATGACAGAACTGCAATATTACTACTAATAAATCAATATTAATTGTATAATATTTAAGCAATATCATGTGTCAAGTTGGTACTTGTACACGTTCTCAAAAAAATGGTATCGGGAAATCCCTAATCAAACATGACTATGATGAAGAAACATGATCAAATAAGTGAAATAGCAACCTTTAAACAAATCAATAAATATAATAATAATAATGATACTCTTTTGGGAAGCCTTACTGAATCCAAAACACTACATGATTTTTTGCCGATGAGTATCCTGTTCATAAAGTGTTTCGGTGATTGCTTTGCAAGAAGCTTTTTTATCAGCCTCCTCGTTCTGTCCAGTTTCAAGTTTTGGTCCACTTCTTAAAGACAGATTCAACAAAGTAAACACTGTCATCTGATTTAATATCCAGACTTTGTTACATTGACGTCATCACAAGACGTTCATCAAACAAAGAGTGAGTTTAAAGTGATCCAAAAATACAAATTCTGCCATCATTTACTCCCCCTCATTTTGTTTCAAACCAATCTGACTTTCTTTCTTCTGTGGAGCACAAAAGGACATGTTTAGCAGAGTGTTCATGCTGCTCTTTTCCATGTAATGAAAGCAAATGTTAATTTATACTGCCAAACTCCAAATATGACAATAACAACAAATAATCACCACAGATGTGGTAACACTTTTCATTCATGTTTTCTTTTGTTAAGGGTTTATAAAGGGGTTAAATAATTATTAATAAATAATTTATAAATGGATCTTAATCATTGATATGTAGTTATAGCAACTTAAAAAAGTACAACTTTATGCAATACTTGCAAAATAGTGAGCTTTAAACGTACATGTTATAAATGCTTATTAAACACACTTATCCATACTTATAGTAGCCAAAACATAAAATGGCCTAATTCATGATTTATGTCACAATGCAGCAAAAATAGACTATTATAGTTAGATGAATAGAAGTAATTATGTTATTTTGTGTTTATATTGATTACTGTAATGTCTTGACTCACTTGTGTTGTCTCTTTCCTTGTCATGTTCATTTTAAAAAGAGTGCTGTCCCAATTTACCTAGTCCTAGTTACCTGCAAGAAAAACACTTTTTACAAGATACTCATTTTAGGCTGAGTTGACCTAGGGGAGGCCTGGGACCGGTTCAGATAATCATCACTGGTGTTGGCCATGAGCGGGAATCGAACTCAGGTCACCAGGTTTGTAGCGCAGCGCGCTAACCGCTACACTACTGCTCCACATACACACACGCACATACCACACACCCACACATGCGCGCGCACACACACACGTACCACACACACACACACAAATACACTCACACACACACCACACACACACACACATACACTCACACAAATACACTCACACACACATACCACACACACACACACACATACACACACATACACTCACACAAATACACTTACACACACACTCACACACCCGCACATACTACACACACATACCACACTCACACACATACCACACACACACACGCACACAAATACACTCACACACACACTCACACACCCGCACATCCCACACATACCACATACACATACCACACACACACACACACACACACACACACACACGCGCGGGCACACACACATACCTCACACGCACACACATACCACACACACACACACACACACACACAGAGTGAGAGAGGGAGGTGTGGAAATGAGTTGCATTGGAGTGGGAGGAGCTTCCAGTCTTCATTGATGTCACTCGCTGGCTGCATTCTGGGGATTTTGGCCGTGAGCCGAGTCTGAACCACTGGAGCCGACCTGAGTTCAACTGAGAGCCAAAGAATAACGGGAAGCTGTTATGCATCAGCAAAGCCTGAAAAAAAGTGTAGAGGGAAAACAATTGTATCTTTACAGTACAGGATCAAAAATAGCCAGGGCGAGTGATCAGGCACCGTGGTGGACATTGTTTGACCCAAATGGAGTGAGGTGGACAGCGATGGATTATGGGAGGACTTGCGTTTCTGTAAGCACCATTGAGGACTGGTGCAAATAATTAACATGGCCGGAAAGTTTCTTTCAACGCGCAGTTTCCATCTTAAATATAGAAGCCTACTCCCACGTGTCTGCTGCCCTGACAATAAACTAGACTCGGAAATCAAACTAAACCAAACTTCACAGAAACCCCCACAATCTGTCAAACACAACCGCACAGAACACAACTTCAACGAATATTCGGGATTGCAGTGAATCACTTACAATGGAAGTCAATGAGGCTAATGTGTAATGTACTCACTGTTTCAAAAGAATGAAAAGTTACTATATGTTTGCTAACATGGTGCATTGAAATAGATTACAAACCTCTGTGTAAAGTTATATCCACTTTTACAACTTTGTTACCATGATGACGTAATGCCGACATCCTCACTATGCCACATTTGTCACGAGTGCCTAAAGCTTATGCATAGAACTGTATATAAATAATTATAAATAAGATATAATGAATATAATAATTCAGTTACTTCAAATACATAAGCCCTTCATTATTTTATCAGATAAGTAAGGCAGTGATTAGGCCATGCAAACAGTGTTTTCAGAAGGCAATATATTGTGTATTACCATATTATTGAACATAAGTCTATCATTGGTCTACAGTCCACAACAATCCATGCACACGTCAATGTACACATGCATCAGAAGGACGCTTTTGCGGCGTGTCACTTTGGTTGCGTCTCATCATAAACTGTTTTTAGGACGCTGTGTCAAGTTAACCGTAGTTTGAAACTTAACATCTTGAGACCCCTGTATTCAGAGTTGCGTCCAGCTGTGTTTGAATGCAAGAACGCATTCATCCTCATCTTTTGCTGTGTGCTGTTGAGCCAAACCGGCTCTCTACACTTTCACTGGATGGATCATTGTTAAGTGTGGTTTGCTGCCTGTACAGCTGCTCGTTGCGCTAACTACCCCCTGCTGAATGAGACTCAGAAAATCATGAATGTGGCAGGGCGGAGGGCGGGGCCGGGTCGTGATACTACACACCTGGTCCCGTATTAGGCTAATTATGCTTCTGTGAGGTTTAAGGGCTGACTGCAGAGGGCCGTGCGGGAGAGAGAGATCGTTAGCGGACATGTCCGTCTTATGTGTGTTTATGTTGTCTTTTAAGTGTCTCATTAAAATATGATTTATATCGTCAAGCCGGTTCTCTGCAGTCAGCCCTTAAACCTCACAGAGGCATAATTAGCCTAATATGGGACCAGGTGTGTAGTATCACGACCCGGCCCCGCCCTCCACCCTGCCACAATGAAGTTTATCATTCTCAGAGAGTAGTAAATGTCCTTATAATGGTCCGGGGGCATGATTATTTGTTTAAAATGTTATTTCTTATATTAAATTGCATTGAATTACCATGTTAAATCGACAAACCTTAGTTTAAAACTGGCATCTCTACTTTATCTACACACACACAAACACACAGAATCAAGCACACACATGTTCCTTTCCTTTATTAGCTCATGCTGTCACACCAAACCTTCCTAACGACCTGTTGACAGCAGTTGCCAAAAACCTGTGTGAGTTGAGCTTAGTGTAGTGTGCGATGAACATGAAACACAGTCATGTTGACCGCGGCGAGTCTTTATTAGCTCAGCGGTGGAAATCTGTGGTGCAGCGGGAGGCTGAACCATTGCTGAAAACCACACGGGCGAGCACGGCAGGCCGCAGCTGATCGATTTAATAAAGCCATGAAGAAACACAATGTTCCTCTATGCTCTGCACCGGGTGGCTCTTTTAAACAGAGCACTCATGCGCGATACTTCAGACAGACCGACACGTTATGATCTGAATGCTTCAGTTTAACTACACATCCATGTTAATTACACTTTTAAACAGCTGCGATTTTCTTGATGTGTTAAAAGCCCAGTAAAATCAGTATGAGGCTTCTAACAGTAATTACACTTGTCACAGGAAAGACACTTTTTTTTTTTAACTTGCTATTTTTTGTCTCTGTTCTTACTGGCTAAACAGCATGAGTACATTACAGTATTATACATTTGCATTGTATTATTACATAACATTATTCAACTTCAGACACTTTCAGGCCTGTGCATTTCTAGAAAGTAAAATAACAAATAAAATAAAAAAATCACACTCATTGGTTTATTTAATTGTCTGCTACTAATAATGTCCAACAGTGTATGTGCATACATCACAGCAGATTTATATCATGAAAATGACCACCACAGTGGGAAAAATTGTATGTTTATCAAACAAAATGACCGAATTCTTTGTCTTGCTGAGGCTAATTTCATAGCTAACATTTTATGTATCCTAAATGCACACGATTGCAGCTTTTTTGCCAACATCACTTATTTCATCTCAAGCATGCTCTTTACTGAAACCTGGTGAAAAGTTTCCAATTCCGTTTTAATGAGATCTTTCATATTCTGAAAAAGAAACAGTTGAAATCTGTTAGTTTTAGTTCAAATCAACCTCTGGGACATGAAATTGCTTGAAGTTGAAGAAACACCCACACGGTGAATATGAACATGAAATCACAACACAAATAATGCATTTATGCCATACTCTACAATGTCAAAGGTCAAAAGTTTCATTTAAAAAAAAGGTAATAAAACACACACCATGTCGAAATAATTGCCAAAGCACCATTGAATTGGTTGTAGACCGTTTGTGACAAGTCATTTTAAATCATTCTAATGGCTAAATGTTCCAAGGGAATCTTGTTCCTGTCAAATATGCACAGTATGTTTCTTTTCAAAATAAGTGTGTTTTAAAAATATGTATTTTTTTAAAAGCTACACTATGTAACTTTTTTTGGTTAAAAAAATAACAGAATGTTATTAATGACAGCGTGCAAGAAAAATCCATCTTCCAAACCATGTCTTTACTCAAATACACTTTGATAAACCTGTAACAATGATTTATATTTTAGAGCTGTCAGGACCGAAAATTTCATACATATGTCATTCACCCGTGGGTGTCACGTCATATCTGTACACAGAGAAAATAAGCTCCGGCTACTGTAGCGTGTGTGTGGAAGTAACGTGAAGCTGAAAGAGAAAAACTGACCATGGATCATTCAAAACGGCAAACCTCCGGGGAAATCACCAGTTGTAAAAACAAAGAAACCCTGAACAGAGTCTACAAGCAAAAAGGGAAAGTTAACAGAGTCCGGAATAAAATCGGAATCAACATCGGCTTGGATTTTCCGAGGTGGCAACAACTCCAAGATCAATGTTTCCAATAAGTCAAAACAGCATAAGAAATGGCACGTATCTGCTCAATTCTGCCTTTTCCTTTCTTTGGTTTTTATTTGTCCATTCACTCTGATAATATGTCCTGCATCCATGTGTACACGGGTGCCTCGAACCACATTCATCCACGCAGAAGAGCGAACACATGCCGTTTTTCTTTTTTATCGGCTAGAGGGCCAAAAGTTAAATAGTGTAGCTTTAATTATGTTTGAATTGTTTGAATGTTTGAAATACTGAGTAAATAGAGATGACTACTGGACGCTTTGGGTGTCTTCAGTGTGTTTCAACATCTGTTCTGTTCAAAGATTGGTTGTTTTTGTCGATAGCACCATACAGGTATTTGGCTCCAGGGTTTTGTTTGTAAACGTGTCAAGTTTCCATGTTTGTCATTCTTCACTGTAGAGATGCTTCTCAGTTCTCAGTTATGTCATATGCTCGCTGTTTGGCATGTCAGAGCTGTCTACTGTTTTAGAGGTTCAACTTGACTTCCTCCGTAACACTTTAAACTAGAAAAGTCTCACTAGAATTGAAATTGGTCACATCAGTTTTGAGGTCTGCGCTCCGCAATATCGAGGGAAGCCCGGTTGATGCGCGCCCGCATCAGAGAGCAGAGGAGATCATTAGTGCAAGCTGGTAATGTTACACTCATGCGAAAGTGCAAATGAGACACCTTTAGCTGAATGTGAGGTTATCATAAAATCTATTCATTAAATATCATATTATCATTAAATAAATTCTATCACTTGGGCAGCCGCCGAAAAATCATTATTCTTTCTCTGCTATCCGCGACCCATTCCAAATAGACCCACCAGTTGAGAAACACTGACTTACATTTTTTTTTTTTGACTTGAATCAATTGTTTTTTTATTTTCTTCAGGGCAGTTTCTTAATCTCTTTCATGGCGGTCGGTACCCCCTTGAGTTGATGTTGGTCTCTTGTGGTTTTCAGATTACCCTAAATGATGTATTTCCATATCTGTGAGGTCTGGGGTTTGGCTTGGTCCTTTGATTTTGTCCAGATGGAAGCATTTTCTCAAGACTTACAGTGCTGTTTCTGTGAACTTCTGAGAACACAGATCTACACATGTAACCTTGAGTTAGCGCATACTCAACTATGAGAGAAATATATTCTTAATATTGAAAAATAACAAAATACAATAATTGATTCAGACAACATTATCTTTTCAAATAAAACTACACACTATGTTAACATAGACAACGGAAAGCGGCTTATTGCATAGTAGCGTTCCTGTTTACATGCACTGTATAAGCGACGTAATCTTTACTCTCGTATACATGCAGCTTGGTCAGTAAGTCATTTTCTCCACTGCAATGTAATTTAATCGTGACACTTGTGTAAATAACAAATAGCATCCGAGAAAGACTTTGCTCTTTTATTCCCTGTTGCTTCGCTTTGTTTCCAGATGTTCCTGTTTTTGCTGTTTTTGTTTCCTTAACTTTGTATCGTGACCTGCAGCAGAATTGCAATGCAATAGTGGGGTTTCTCTCTTATTGAAAACTCTGGGATTCCCCCGTTGTAAGTTAAGGAAGAGTTAAAGGAATAGTTCACCCAAAAAATTTAATTAGCTGATAATTTACTCACCCTCAGGCCATCCAAGATGTATCGGAGTCTCTTTCTTCATCAAATCAGAATTTAAGATGTTTAAGATTTCATTTCGGGCCTCCTCCTCTAAACAATGCGAGTGAATGTACTCCATATTTTTACGGTACAAAATGCAAATTTTTGTCGACAAATAAAGTTCTCTGTGACGTGCGCTGAACTATTCCTTTAACATGTAACATTGTTGTGTATACATGAGTATAGTTTATAGTGTATGTGCTTTTCCCGCTGTAATCACAGAAATGTTAATGCCTTCTGCTGTGTTTGACATGTTATTGGGCTCCATCCAATTCTCTTTTACATGATGTTTCAGAATGCTGCTTTCAGCAAAAACCCTAGAATAAACCATTTTCTTCATGTATACGTGGTCAAGCTCAGTTCTGAAGGTTTTCAATCAGTTGTCTTAGGGTACTTAGAGCACATTTGGAATATGACATGCCAAATTGGGGAAAAAAGGGTAGAACCCACCCCCCAATTTTTTGAAATTGCTCAGACAATCTCAGAGCGCTCATGCGTGCTCATTGGTTTCACATTTCGATAAGCACAGACCGATTTTAGATAAAGAACTTTCAACCTAATCTTGCTGAATTCACAGTGTGATCATTTGCATAGTAAGCGCTTAAAGGTGCATTCATTAATATTGTAGCTGGCTCTTACTCCCATCGGTACCCAGTAGTACTGGTGGTTTTGGACTCCGAAGACGTTTATCTTCTGTTTTGTTACTTTTAATCTGTGTATTTCTCCGTGTCATACTACACACAACCCTATTATGGACATTCTTGGGTTTAATCCAAATGAATTTTTGCACATTGTTGTGCGCGAGTTCTCTGCCGGCTGTTAACCATCATGTGTGCTCGCGCTTGGCGTTAGATATTGTGCCATATATCTCTGATCCAGGCCATGAGAGCTGCAGGACATACTGTAGCTTTATGTTTTCATGAATCCCTTTTGTTTCGACATTTGATCTTTTATCTAAATAAAAGTATCTTAATAAATAAAGCGTATTATTATCTTTTCACTTGCACTCATTCTGTTTGGACTGTCTGTTGTAACACAATCCTGCTGATACCATCAGTCTGGACTCTACTGTTGACTCTGGCTCCATTATTGTCTCTAGTTAGTATATTGTGTTTGTTTTTATATGTTTGGTTTGCTTGTATTGTTTACATGTACATTTATGTTTGAGCATTAGCTAAAATCACTATATAAAGTAAACTTATTATTGTCATGATTAGTGGTAGAAACTCAATGACACAGAGTGCATGAGGGGGTGACCCACTCAGTCCACTCAGTAAAAAGAATGAGTCTTCATCTCATTCTATTCAGGTCTTTGTGTAAAAAAAAAAGTGTAACTTTTTTTTTCTCTTTTCTCCCCTGTTTGGAACGCCCAATTCCCAAAGCACTCTAGATCCTCATGGTGGCATAGTGACTCGCCTCAATCCGGGTGGCAGAGGACGAATCTCAGTTGCTTCCGTGCCTGAGACGTCAATCTGCACATTTTATCACGTGGCTTGTTGAGCGTGTTAACTTGGAGACAAATCGCATGTGGATGCTTCATGCTATTCTCCACGGCATCCACGCACAACTCACCATGCGCCCTACCGAGAGCGAGAACTACATTATAGCGACCACGACGAGGTTACCCCATGTGACTCTACCCTCCCTAGCCACCGGGCCAATTTGGTTGCTTAGGAGACCTAACTGGAGTCATTCAGATCATCCTAGATTCGAACACGCGTCTCCAGGGGTGGTAGGCAGCATCTTTACTCGCTGAGCTACCCAGGCCCCTTTTTTATCCCTTTATGCTCTGAGGGTGTTTTTAAATATTTCTTGTTTCAGTGGCATACCCACAAATAAAGTCTTAACAAAAGTGCCTGGTATCATTGTAAAGAAAAAAAAAATCTACATTTTTAATAATATAGATTATGATCAATTCTGAGACTCTCAGTCTAACAAACCTTTTCCTTTTTAAATTCCTTTTTTTTTCTTCGTATTTTTCTGATTTGACATTATATATCTCTGGGTGTAAATAAGGTGGCTCTAAAAAACTGCTTTTAATTTATTCCCAATCATGTCAAATGTAGAATTCTGTGTTGATGCAATAAAGCAATCACAAGTTATAACATTACAAAAATAATTTATCCTAGTGTACAAAAATGTCACCAAGTGTCAAAAAGCCTCTCCAAACAAATAAAACATAATAATTGTATATAAAATAACTAATTACACATGCAAACACAGTAATGAATAAATGTTTGCATAGCAAAAATTTTTAGAATTGTCATTTAACAGAAAGTTTCATTCTGTGCCATTTGAGACATCATTGAGTCTGTTTCATGTGCTTGGCGCCATCTCCTGGTGGCCCTCTGTAACAGTCACTCATCACATTTCTGACCAAAGATAGATGGATGATTTTTGCACCGATCTGAACCCATTCCGATTGGTTCGGCTTAATTTCCGATGACGTCATGTGATCGAGGAAAGCTAGCCTGTTTTCAGCCAGATTGCAAGATGCCAGAAAGATGTGCTTTGTGTCAGTTAATGATGAATGCATCTGATTACATTGTGTGTGGGCTTGTTTGAAAGTCTAAGTAATGGTATATGCTATTTTATGTACTGTTTATTTTTCGTAAAGTAATAAGTGACAACGTGGAACATAAGCAACATCTGTTCACATGAAACATAAATGACATAGACATAAATAACTTAGTTATTACTTGCTATATTTTTGTATGTGAGTAAACCAAATAGACTGGTTATATTGTACTCTTTGAGAGCTTTCCAACAACATATGACACATGACTGTTTGAAGAGTTTGATTATCAAAACGGAACACTTCTGATTTGTCTGCAAATTTCAAATCACTTGTTCTGTTTTGGTCATAATGTTTATGATCATTGTAAAGTACAGCTTCTAAGCTTTCAAACGATACCTATTTTGTGTTGGTCACGACTGTAGGTAGTAACATTTTGACAATTTGTTTTTCTCGCAGGCCCACCGGCGGGCCGAACTTAGATTAAGCAAAAACGTACTTAGTGCAGCTTTAAATATTTACATCACCAGAGTTAAGGCATGTGGTACCACAATTTAGAATCAATCTTCAGTCTTTCCTTATAAGATTGAACTCGAAGCTTTGCTCAAACTTTTTGAAGTTCTTGTGATGTTTGTTTCTAAAGCTTACTCTTTGGGCAGAGTCAGTTTCACAAAGTACAGAAAACCACAGAGCTCTGACAAAACACACAGTTACTGTGTTTATTCAGTCATAAAACATTCATAGCCACTCTTCTCATGTTTCTGTGAGAGATACGTTGATCTCTTGCCTATACATTCACTGCAGGAGGGAATGATAGAGAGGCAACACACGCTTTCAGGAGTTCTCAGAGAATTCGAAGTGTTAGATTGAATTGTGAATTTGCTTGTAGCTCATATTCACCCTCTTTACTTCATGAAGTATTGTGCTTTTTAAATCCAACCCGGGAAATAAGTATTCTTACAACCAACCCATCTTAAAGCTGAAGTGTGTCATATATGTACCACTAGTGTCATTTGCTAAATGATCACTGTTTTTAAACAGGTTTCGTGAACACTCCATTGCTAGATTAACAAATAGTCACACCCCAAACTCATGCCATTGAGACACTGTTGCTCTTACTGTTTTGAAAGCTTGAGCTTTTATGCAGATTCAAGTAGGTTTAAAGCTAGTCTAGTTGATAGTCCAGCGTCACCATGCAAATCACCTCTAAAAAGATATCTTTTTCAATATAGTCTCATGATCACTTTCAACAATGTGCATTAGATGGTGAAATCGTGCAAAAAGGTACAAATTTATTCCCATACAGACCAACCAATCATCAAAGAGAATTTCAAATTGAAACAAAACAGGCATCGAATTGTATCTAGCCTCCTACACTACACTATATTTTGATAAATTGTCTGTGAACAATTTTGGTGACTCATTTCAAATTTAAGTAATAATATTAAAACCCTCGTCTCATTCAAAACCCTGAGGATTTCTTTCTGTGGTACACAAAAGTCAAGGTCTAGGGTTTGGGTTTATTACTGTACTAACTTTATGGTTGTAAATGAAGTAAACCCAATAAAATTAGGCATGTCAAAGTAAGTCAATTATAATTTTGTTATTTAATAGTTTGAATGTTAGAATGTTATGTATATTTAAGAGTGAATGTTAGCATCACCGACTCACTTTCGTGCATTGACAATAACTAATTACCCCCCTCATAAATCATCCTCACATCCAATCATGCATGTGTAACCATGGTGATTCACCAAACTAGAGAGACCGTGACAGCTGAAGGTCAAGCTGACATTTAGTTCGTTTACAGCTAGTCACATGACTTTAATATCACTAAGAAAATTGAGTAAATGCACTATGGCTCACTTTTTGATTAGTTATGAATATAATCGAGATTTTGTTGTCTGAAATGAATGTGAGTAGCGTTTGCCTGTGCCTGTGCATGATGCTAGGTTGTTCTAGGCGGTTGCTTGCTGGCACAGGTCAACAGAACCTCAAGTCTCTAAGATATTTAGTCCCTCCAGGATTTTGCTATCACAAGTATAAATACAAACTCTGCATTACTTGCGGTAGCGTGCATTTCGTATATTTTCTGATATTTTTTGGGATAAACCGTGAATATGAGGTAATCCAAATGCTTTCTCCATGTTTGACAGCGGCAAAGCAAATGCTCAAAAAGCCTGACGCAGTCGAGACATCCAACTGAACAGCCACAACGCTATCATCTCCACATAGGGTAGCCAAATTTCCCATATTAGCCTGGACGTCCTGTATTTTGGCCGATACAACAACATCCTGTATGGGACGACTATTGTCCCATATTTTAGAGACAAAATACTCTGCTGCTCTAAAGAATCTGTATCACAGAATATGGATGTGGCAGGGCGGAGGGCGGGGCCGGGTCGTGATCATACACACCCGGTCCCTTATCAGGCTAATCAAGCCTCAGAGAGGGATAAACTGCGTCGACTGCGGAGGATTGTGCAGGAGAGAGAGATAGTTTACGGACATGTCCGTCATGTGTTTTTGTGTCTTTTAAGTTTCTCATTAAAATATTATTTATTACACCAGAAAGCCGTTTAATACGAGAAAGCTGCTGAAGACACGAAAGCGATGACAGATACATTGCGCTTCAATTGATGAGTTTCCCTCTACTTCGGTGTTCCCCTGATGACCTTGAGCAATATAATAAAACCCTAATGCCACTTATGCGTTAACATATACACATGAAAGCTGCATTCTCCGACTAAAACTGTGTGTGATAAAGCGCCTTCAATCCCTTAAACGGCTGCACTCATGTTTACATGAGGTTTCAGAACGCCGCTTTCTGCACAACCCAGGATGCATGTAAACGTGGTCAAAGTCCTCACAGAATGAAAAATATATATGAAATGAAAGATATAGCAGCCTCAGCGAAGTCAAATGATGTCCACACAGCAAACTAACAATAAACTATGCTCCTAGCCACAGGTAAAGAGCTGTAGGTCCAACCACACAAATTTCCGATGCTGTAACAACCTCAGTCCTGGTCATTTTGAGAGTGGGTCACCATCAGTTAGTTGGTTTTGTTGAGGGTTCGTCAGTCAGGCATACACAGGATAAACCACATGGTGGAGTAGCTGGTTTTTCCTTCACTGGATGTAAAAAGCTGCAGTTTATTGCATATTACTTTGAATCACACAATTCATATTTTATATAATAGCCTTCTTTTTATTTATACTGTATCTTAGATATCGTATGATCACATCCTTCAGTGTTGTTGTTTGTGAAAGCTGAGAAGCATGTCAATATCGTGTTGCACTTGTTAAAATTGACAGCTCTGATTCAGTTCAGTTGTAAATGGTAATCCATGTGTGTTGGTACCGCGGTAAAGCAGGAAGTGTGAGGTAAGACTCTGGGTGAAAAGAGCAGCTTAGCTTCCACTTCATGCCACAGCGCGTCTGTATGTCTGCAAAACAGCAACAGTGCTGCCAGACGAACACAAATGTTTATGCTGTTTGATTTCTGCACTTCCTGATCGCAGGGAAAATGCCTGTGGGAATTTCTTTGTGTGTGTGTGTGTGTGTGTGTGTGTGTGTGTGTGTGTGTGTCTGTTTCACTGCAGTTATATGCTGCTATATGGACCAAACTCTAAACATAATGCAAATTATTATCAGTGCCACAACAATCGGGACATTCCCGAATGATGTTTTTCTCTGTTTCTAGAGTTTGACTGATCCTACAAAAGTTACATAAAACTCTGGAATATAAGACGTCTTGTCTTTTCACCCATTCACAATCACTTGATTCACTTGACTCTCATAGACGAACTAGGTTTTTACATTGTGAGTGATACATTTGTACAATTTTACGTGTCATTCATGTCGGTAGCGCAAGTTTAATACTAAATGGTTAATTCAGTAAAACTTCCATTTGTTTATATTAGTTAATGCATCAGGTATCATGAACTAGCATTGATCCATATATTTTTTACAGCATTTATTAAAAAAATTATTCATTGTTAGTTCATGTTAGTTCACAGTGCATTAACAAATATAATTTTTTGTTTTAAAAAATGTATATTACTATATGTTGAAATTAACATTAAACAAGATTAATAAGATTAATACATGCGGTGACACTTTACAAAAAGGTTCCATTTATTAACATTAATTAACAACATTAGTTAAACTCTGGTGCCACCCACAATTTTCACACTCAAATTTAAAAGCTCACCATTCACGCATACTGTGGTCTAATTGTAAATAAATTGGTCCCTTGTTCAGAGAACCACTCAAATAAAAAATTAAAAAAGACTCCCAATTATTCATAATAAACATTGTATGTGTTTATAATCTTACGATAAACAGAAATTTGTATTTTTTTGCCCTAACTTTGTAAACATGTCATTCTGGTTCTGTTCACTCAAACTCACCTTGAAACATCTCATTTATTCCAATATTCTCCATTACGTTCCATCAAATAGGGAACTTTGGGGCCCCCTGCTGGAGCAGCTGCCCCCGCGACCCGACTTCGGATAAGCGGTTGAAGATGGATGGATGGACATTCCATCACAATACACAGATCTGAAATATAGGTGGCGCTCTAATGTATTTTAGGTGTGTTTGTCCATAGACATTCAGTCTAATTTTCAGTTCAAGCACCATCTTTGTTGTTTCATTGACTATCTTAACCTCTGAGTGGACTAGAAGCTCAATCGAAGTGTCATTAGAAAGCTGAGGGTTTCATTTTAATGAACTAACCATAAACAATAATTTTACAGCATTTATTAATCTTGGTAAAAGTTAATTTCAACATATAGAAAACATTTTTAAATCTAATGAACTAACATGAACCAACAATGAACAATTGTATTTGTATTAACTAATACAGTATCAACAAAGATGAATAAATTATTGATCATTGTTAGTTCATATATCTAATATCAGATATCTAATGCATTAACTAATGTTAATGATTAATGGAACCTTTTTGTTAAGTGTTACCCAAATCTCAATATGGTTCAGGCCTAATTATGCTGTCTTTAGCATTCTACTGCTTCAAACAAGTCACCCAAAATGCATGGATGTGGGCACGGCAAGCAACATGACAAAGTTGAGAAAAGTTTAACTTTGTAAATGAAGAGCGACTTTTGGGAGCAATGACCAATAGGAGCAAAGACTTTGTAGTGGAGCTCACATCATCCATCTCCATAATGGAGTCGAGTGCAGGCAAGACAGAGAAGTTAAAGTTCTGTGAGCGATTTCACTGTCCTATATGATTCATCTGTGACCACATACATGGATATAATAAAACAATAGGCTAAATAGGCTAAATGCATTATTATATATCTATAATGAAGTTTTCAAAAGACATGGCCAGACGTGCAGTCCACCGGTAACATTAGAGTGACAGCAGTAGGAACGCCCACTGGCGACTTCACAGTACAGAGACTAGCGACATCAAGCGATAAAGTCACTGTGTGAGTGTGTGGTCCTTTAAGATCAGCGTTGTGTGAGGAACAAGGCGAAAAGTAGGTGTTTATACTCTTCAGGTGTTTATACTCTTGAAAGTGAATAAAAGTGATTGTTGTTGTACTGTTTGTTCATATCACTCTATGAGCAAAAGCAAAAACCACAAACAAGTGTCTGTGATTTCTTTTCTATTACACACTTTTCACTGCGAATAATAGATGTATGTATACGGTCTCACAAACATTAAATATTTAACTTCTTCTTTTGTCTTTTTTTTTTGACAGGGAACGAATCCAATATTCAACCTCAACTTAACTGGAGCAAACCCCTCCATTCTGATCATCACCTCCCCCAGCACACAAGACTTCCATGTCTTGCTTTCTGATAATCCATCAGTAATCCTTTATGTAAGTACTGGACACAAAATGTTTTTAGTATAAAGTATGTAGTATGTATAAAGTTACATTTCTGCACTTTTAAAATCTGTGATTAACTATGAAAAACAATGTGATTAATCGTGATTAAATATATTAATAATTGACTACTAGTGCAGGAACATTGTTACAAAACCTACACGCTGTTAAAAGTAAGAACAAATGTCATATTTTGCAAAAGGATGTATCCAGATCTACCTTCCTTCACTAACTGGCAATAGAAAGATAGTTATAACCACATCTATATTTAAGAGTGGAACAATTTGTTTGGCACGTGGGAGCTGTTGCCAGCTGCATGACCAAAAAAAAACAAGGTTACAGATGCTCAATTTCAGCCCCGTATGAGATGCAATTAACCTTGTTTGTTTAGCCTGTGATCCCTATGAGAATTTGCAAACGGACTTAACTAGTGTAAAATATGGATATGACAGAACACTGGAAAACAACAAAAAGCCCAGTATGAAACAAGCAGCGCAGTGTTCAAGAATGTGTGTTTTTTTCACCATTGAATCTTGTTAACCTTTATTAGATTGCTGAAAGAACAATGGACTCTTGATACAAGTGTAAACAGAGAGGGAATGAACGTTTATTTCCTTGGAAGGAGGAAAATGTAGACCCAGCCCATATGCGACTGAATTCAGAGCCAAAATATTAAATATGTAGTGTGTTCTGTTGGGATAATTTGATGGCTGGAGGGAGATGAAGAGTGGAGAAACAGCATCTGCTGTTCATCTGGAATTGTCTTGTCTGAGTACTCTTATCTGAGAGAGACAGTCAGATTTGGTAAAGAAACACACCATTTCTAACAACACTCACTCACAGTTATTCAGAACAGCACTGTGAATAAATCACTATATGTTCACTCAAGAGCATGTGATTAACCTGCACAAAGACAAACACCATCTCAAACAATTCGTCAGGCAGGGTTTAAAATGATCTTTTTGCCATTTTTAACTATGGTGAAAATAAGCACAAGTAATAATTGACCAAAATGTACCAGCAATACATACGCTGATGAGCCGAAATATTATGACCACCTGCCTAATATGTTGTTGATCCTCCGTGTGCTACCAAAACAATGCTGACCTGCCGAGGCATGGACCCTGAAGGTGTCCTGTGGTATCTGTCACCAAGACATTAGCAGCAGATCCTTCAATTCTTGTAAGTTGCGAGGTGGATCTGCCGTGGATCTGACTTGTTGGTCCAGCACATCCAAAGAAGCTCAATCTGAATGAGATCTGTGGAATTTGAAGGTCAGGGCAACACCTGGAACTCTTCATCATGTTCCTCAAACCAATTCCGAACAATGTGTGGAGTGTATCCTGCTGAAAGAGGCCTCCATCATCAGGGAATGCCATTGCCATGAAGGGGTGTGCCTGGTCTGCAACAATGTTTAGGTAGGTGGCACGTGTCAAATTGAAGTCCACATGAATGGTCGTACCCAGTGTTAACCAGCAGTACATTGCCCAGATCATCACACTCCCACAGACAACGCTTGTTGTCTTCCCACAGTGCATCCTGGTGCCATCACTTCCCCAGGTAAATGGCACACACATACATATACATGTGAAGGTAAACGGGACTCATCGGACCAGGTGACCTTGTTCTAAGGTCTAGTTCCGAAGCTTGCGTGCCCATTGTAGGCACTTTCGACGATGGAAAGTGGTCATCATGGGCACTCTGAGCAGTCTGTGGCTACGCAGCCCCATATGCAGCAGGATGTGATGCAGTGATTGTGACACATTCCTCACGTAACCATCATTAAAAGTTTCCATGACTTGTGCCACAGTAGACCTTCTGTCGGTTCAGACCAGATGGGATAGCCTTTGTTGCCCTCGCGCATCGATGATCATTGGTCGCCCAATACCCTGTCGCCGGTTTGTAGTTTGTTTTTAGTATTAGCCCTCCTCGGACTCCTCGGACCTCTGTCCATTGGTACTCACCACTGCTGACCGGGAGGACCCCACAAGCCTTGCCATTTCAGAGATGCTCTTACCCAGTCATCTGACCATAACAATTTGGCCCTTGTCAAAGTCACTCAGGTCTTTGCTCCTGTCCATTTATCCTGCATTCAACATGTTGACATCAGTGAGGGTAAGACTTGAGAATCTTGAGATATAATTCATGCATAATGTTGCAGTTCCTAATGAAGTTATTAGTAAAATGGTTATTATCAAAATTCTTTCACACCAGGAACCAGTTTTTATTTGCATTTGGCACTAGGCAAGTGTTTGCTTGGCAAGCAACCCTGACATTAGGTTTGAATATAATATCAAATGCAGTGCAATGGCAAACGGATGTTCATGTCAAGACATCAAAAAGAGAAACTACATTATTGTACAATATTTCTTCTTCTCGAGTAAATAATAGATCAGTGTTTCCAGTAATGGATTGTTCTGACTGCTTGAACAATTGGGTTTAACAAAATACTGTAATCTTCCATTCACCGTGTTCATATCTTCAGCACTAGAAAACCTTGTTTGCAGCTATTCAAAATGTGACAGTCATTGCTTTCTCAATTCTGTCTTTTATTGCTAGTTTCTAAGCTGCTTAACCAATGACATGAACAGTGTTTAAGGCAGAATAAGCTTCTATGAACGCAGAAGAAAATGCGTTTTACAATCTCAACAGTCTCTCTGTCTAAGTTGTTTTTTTCTTTCATGAAACTCTTCCTGCTGTGAGAATTCAACCCTCGTTGGCTTCTTTATTAAAGCAGCATTGTGTAATTTCTGCAGCACTAGCGTCATCAAACAGAATTGCAAACATAGACCTTGTTTCAACCAGCTTTTTTTACACTTCCCTCATCTGCTGTCCAACAAACAGATAGTCCAGTCCCAAACTCATGGCAGTGGTTGAGTCAGAGTTGTTTTGTCAGGCTGGACGGGCTGCTCAATTTTTATAGCGAACCAAAGAGACAGTGTCTACAGTTTTTGGGGAAATCAACCTATGAGTGGCTTACATACAGTTGCCTCTGCATATTGAGCTGGGATAGGAGAAATTTTTTTTGACAGAAAGATACAGATTTCAGCTTTAATACAGTACATCTGCCTGCATTTACAAATATCTTATTAGGTGACAGCAACTCAATATAATATAGCATGCGAGGATGGAATGTGAAATGTGACCATGGAATAATTGTTTGTGTCAGGAGGTTTGCCGTTTGCGGCGTCTGCTGATTTCCTGGTATTTTCGTGCAAAACAATCTCTGAAGTACGGTGCTTAAAAAATACTTAATCCAGTGAGCGGCAATTCTGTTAGCGAAAATGGCTAGTTATTGCGAAAGGTTCAAAGGAGAATGATCAGTTTCAATCTGATAGGAAGGTGGCATAAACTGAAACAATAACATGCTACAACAGTGAGTATCTCTGAATGCACAACACATCAAAACTTCAAGTGGATAATCTACAATAGAAGAAGACCATATCGGGTTCCACTCCTGTCACCAAAGAACAGGAAACAGTGTGCACAGTCTCACCAAAAACGATGATTCTCTATTGCGACATCTAGATGGTAGGATGAGAATTTGGTGTAAACGACATTAGTTAATGGACCTATGCTGTCTTGTGTCAATGGTTCAGTCTGCTGGTAGTAAAATGTTGTGTGGTATCTTTTCTTGACATACATTTGATTTGATTTTTTTTAGACTACAGCCTACCTGAGTCTTGTTGCTGACACTGTGCATCAAGGCAATTCATTCTGTTCACTCCTATTCGCATCTAATAGGGCACTTTTGGAAGATGGTGGAACAGCAGAGTCCCCATACAAATGTGCAAACAACAAATCAACAGTAACTGTATGATGCTATGAAGCCAACATGGACCAAATTATTTGATGCAGGGATATTGAAATCCATTCCTGGAGGATCAGCATCCTGTAGAGTTTAGATCCAACCCTAATAAAATACACCTTAACCAGCTTTTGAAGGTCTTCAGGATTTCTTGAAAATGACCAAAAGGTGTGCAAGAGCAGGATAGCAACTAAACTCTGCAGGATGGTGACCCTCCGGGACAAGAGCTGAATAGCTGTCATGTATTCCCTGTTTTGTCTAGAGTTCCCTGTTCCTGTTTCCTGTGTTAGTTTTGTAGTCCTTTATAGTTTTATTTCATGATTGGTTCATCCTGATTGTTTCCTCAGGTGTCCTTTGGTTTCCATTGTGTATGTAAGCCCTTGTTTCCCCTGGTTTCTTTGTCAGTCTTTGCATGTGTTGTTATGTGCTGCACTTGGTTCCTTGTGTTTTGTTTCTTTATATTCTGAGTTACTTAGTTTATCTTTTGTGTCATTAAAGCTGCATTTAGATCCTCATTCCTCTCCTGCCTCGTTACAATAGCCTTGATTTAAGGAAGTAGGGTTGTGTCTGGAAGGGAACCTTGATCTGGGAAAGTCTCACAAGAGTCGGATTTGCCTTCTAAGTTTAGGGTTAGGTTTCAACATGATCACAAAAGAAATCGACATGATGCTTTGACATGTTCATGTACCCTGAAATCAAGCAAATCTGCTGAAAATCTGACAAGCACTGTCTCCCATCAGACATTTTTCCATCCGTTCAAATGTGTTCCACTTTCCCTGTGGGGTGACTGAGCTCAATCTCATAGACATGGGTTCTGGTCCCATGGAAAGCAGTATGTAATCACGTTCACTCCAAGATATGGGGTGCTTTTAACTTCTAAAATTGTACATCCTTCCTCCTTTTTCTTGCTTCCTTTCCTTACATTCCAGCGCCACCTCCTTAGGATGCTAGAAAAAGATGCTAGGAAAGGAAACGATGATGGAGGAATCGAAGCAAGATGTAATTGTAAAAGTGAATGTCCTTGGCTAAGCTTCCCTTCCGAGTGTCATCTATGCACAGGCGCATAATCTCGAAGCACTTGCTGTTATGTTGTTGAAACTTCATTTATTAGTGTATTCATAATAAATCCTAATAATTCAACATGCATGCAATGGTGAAATGTGAATTTTTACTGTTGTGCCAGATGTAAAGAACGATGGGTATTTATTTGTGCGTCCTTGCACCTTTCTTACTGTTCACTCCGACATATGGAATCGGGTCCCATGGAAACCAGGAAGAAATCATATTCACAAGCAATTGTGTGCGCAAATCGTAAGTTGAATTTCCACTATAAATTTACATGTTTACTCTACTGATGGTTAGGTTTGGGTTTTAGTTTCGGTTAGGGTATAGAGATAATAAAATATTCATTCCTGTTGACTGTTACATAATTTACAACTAAAAGTACAATTAGCTTTTTGCCCCACCTTGTGGATATTTCAGCTGGTCAACAACACTTTAAGTTTCAGTAACTGAGAGCAGTTGTTTGTATTTTGCATTCCTGTCTCCAAATTCACAATGTAGCCAGCCTTTAGGTTTAGGGGTAGGGTTAAGTTTATGATCAGGTTTAGAGGTAGGTGAACTATAAATAAACACCATGTATAAATGATATGGCCAGGTAGTGGTTCTCAATCCTGGGCCTGCAGAACCCCAGCACTGCACTGTGCAAACTTTGATTAGCTGTTCAGGTGTGTTTGATTCAATTTGGAGGTAAACTCTGCAGAAAGGTAGGTCTCCAGGAACAGGATTGCGCACCCCTGGCATAAGTGTACCTAATAAATTGGCCACTGAGTTTCATCTGTTTATCACAACCTATTTTCCATGTAAAGGCTCACGGCCTGAACTCAGAGTAGAGGCATTGGTGGGGTGAGCCGCTCTTACAGAGTGAATCAAAAAAGAAATTTCTCGTGATCTAGTTGTTGTCGGTCAAGCGGCTTCCTGAGGTTTTGATGTGTCACATCACCCATCTAAGACAAGTCTACATTTCCTCTGACTCCCTCCTTATCTCCATTGTGTTCTTTTATTGGTTTTTGTCTACAAAGCATCCTGTCTCTGTATTTCCATTATTCTAAAACCCTTACTCATAAAACAATCTAATCAACCAGAGGTATTCCTTCCACAAAGACCACTGACTGCTTATGAGATCTGTTGACTAGTTCTCCTCTTGGTATAGAAGCTCATACATGGTTCTCTGTATGTTGCAGTATTGAAATATTATCATGCAATATATGTAGTCTGCACACTTTCAAGGTTACTTTTTCATGATAAGGATGGGATTGTTTGAAACGTTGGGGGCAATCTCAAATATAGGGCATTCCCAGATTTTTTTTTTTAGATATATATATATATATATAATAGAGCAAGTTAGAATCATCCAAAGAGCATCTTGTGTGCTTCCATTGAAAGCAAGGAAATCAGACGTCTGTATACTCGATGTCAACATGATCAGTTTCATTATTTTGCTTATTAGTGGTATAAAAAAGTACAGAAAGTCTAAAAGTACTTTTGGAGAACAATGTTCTATTTGTCATATTGCTGTTCTACATCCATTGTTTTGCTTTTACTCTGTGTTCGTGTTCTGCTATCTACACTGCTTATATAAATACAATATGCATATATATATATATATATATATATATGTATGTATAAATATAATAGCACTATATACACTGTATCTCTCATTTACAATCCCCCACCAGGAAGAAGAAGAAAGACTGTGGCTCCAATGGGGTTGTGTAATACCGTAGATAATCATTTTACTATAATAAACATTTATTTTCAAGCGCTTGTCTGGGTAGAAGAAACAGACAGACAGGGGGTTAGTTTCCACACTGATTTGCGAATACGGTGACATGCTTGAACTTCAACACAGTCTCATTCATCTCAGGGTAAAGGTCAAACACTGCCATCTAGGAATTCTAGAAGCAAGTGTCCGACACTTCCTCCATAATCACTAGCCTTGAACAGAGCCAAGAAGATGTTATGAAAGTGTTATGAAAGATTCAAGAGATTGTTAGAGGCATATGTAATTTAGCACAAAACGAAATATTCGTTTAGGACAGTGGCTCTCAATTTGTTTAAAGACCCAGATTTTACATTTGTTATAAAATGCAGACATATCATAGTGACAGAATTCTTTATTATACAAAAGTAACAAAAATGTCCTTCATGTTGAAATGTATTATTATCTCCATGAACAGCATAATCCCCAAAATATGCTAAATTATTACCATGACATAGGCTGAATAGGAAATATTGACAAATTTGGTTTCTAAATGTATCTTTTGATGGTTTTATGCTCTCTGCAGCAAATAATGAATTGTCTAAAACACACTTTAATCTACAGAAAGCATATTTATCCTCATTTTTGATGAACATGTCCTATACATTTAGTCAGTATAAGTCATATTCTTTCATTTTACTGTGACTGAAATGGTATATCATTTTAGTTTGACAAAAAGAACATAGATTATTTACAAAATATATATATATATTTTTTAAGAAATTGTAGCAAACCAAACTTTGACCAAATATTCAAATATTTTTTTAAATGTACAAGCATCCAATTTATACTTATATTATACATTCTTAATATATAAATAATGAATACCTTACAAATAGCATATCATTAATATACTGAAGTATTATCAACTTTTTAGTAGTGACTCTGTTGTGAATTCCTCACGCTTAGACAGTTTAGGATACTGCGTTAACATGTAGCACATTTTTAAGCAAACTACATATTCACAACGGAAATGACGCATTCTGACTAACGTGTAATTTAGTTTCACCTGTTCCTTGACATCATTGTCTGTGCAGATGTAAGTTGTAATATTACATTTATGTTGTGGATATAGTGATAAAGTGAGGTATTTAACCTGTTAGTAAAGTTCATTGTACAGGTGTTCAGCAATGAAATCACCAACATATTATGACTAGATTATTTCAAGTCAAGTCAAGTGGTTTTTATTGTTCAATACATCATATTGTGTTAAAGTGCAGATTATTGGCAGAATAGTGATGGCTCATAGCTTGATCCTTTTGGGGCTCGAACCAGCTTTAAACTACACCACAAAAACAAAGGCTTCTTTGTGGAAAATCTCGCTTGTGTTGTTTTACCAGTTCTTATCCTAAAAGGAAATTCTATCCATATATTTTACAGGTTACAAATGGAACCTCAATAAAGTTTATACGACCAACTACTGTTGAACCTGTACAGAAACAGGTCGCCACATCTGCAGAGGGAGATTCTGGACTTCTGAAATGGGCAACAGATGAGTTTACAGGGGTCACATCATTTACCACAGTGCGAGACCCCATGACCATCACTTTCACAAGGATAAAAGGTAAGATCATTCTCTAAATACAAATGTCAGCACTCTGGTCTTCACTTGCATTGATATATTCGACTCATAAGATACATTATCAAAGATCTAAAATATTTTAAAATTGTACTTAAAGAGTGAAAGACCAACATCTTTCTAGATTCACATCTACCCACCAGTTGTGACCTGCAGCTGGAGCTACCATCAAAAAAAACCCTGATTGAGCTGAACACATCATCTAGTGATCTGAAATCATGTTATAATGAGCATCCTGGAGAAAAACTGCACATTATCAATATTCCAGATGATGTCAGAATAAGGTATGTCCAATACTAGATACGTAGATTTGTTCTATAAAATGTTCAAAGTGGGCTCATATTGACTGATCCAAACGCAATGGAGATTAATTTGTTAATAGAATACTTGAGAGGTAATGAAATGCCAAATGTGATTGAAATGGACAGAACAAGTTTACCCTTTTCTGAAGTGCTTATAACTGTTGTCCCAAACACTGATGAACCAAAACATTATGATCACCTGCCTAATATGCTGTTGGTCCTCCGCGTGCCACCAAAACAGCACCAACCCGCTGAGGCATTGACTCTACAAGACCTCTGAAGTTGTCCTGTGGTATCTGGCACCAAGACATTAGCAACAGATATTTCATGTCCTGTAAGTTGCAAGATGGAGCTGCCATGGATTGGACTTGTTGGTCCAGCACATCCCATAGATGCTCAATCAGAATGAGATCTGTGGAATTTGGAAGGCACGGCAACACCTTGAACTCTTCATCATGTTCCTCAAACCATTCCTGAACAATGTGTGCAGTGTGGCAGGGCGCATTATCCTGCTGAAAGAGGCCACTGCCATCAGGGAATACCGTTCCCATGAAGCGGTGTATCTGGTCTGCAACGATGTTTAGGAAGGTGGCACGTGTCAAATTGACGTCCACATGAATGGCCGTACCCAGGGTTTGGGAGCACCCCATAAGACTTTCAGAAACGGCCTCCAGAACGTTATACTTTGCGAAACGATGACAAAAGGAGTGTGGATGTGGTCTTAAGAATCTGATTTTTCAGTGTAGTGCTTTGCATTAATAATTTGCATTATTTTAATATATCAAATATACTTTCTTTCAGGAACGTGTCTGTGCATTTGTCAAGCGAGTCTTGTGACAAAGTGGTCTTGAGAGGTCCACCGGACACTCAGTGGAAAATCCATACAAATCATGAAATCAGATTACTGGTGAGAACTGTATGATCTTAAATTCATTTGAGTACCGAACTAATACAATCATGGGCATAGTGTACACTTCTGCTTCTAATATGAACTTTCTTTCTTTCTTTCAGTCTAATAATCATATATTCTTCAATAACCTGCTGATGTCTCCGAGGTTTGCGATCTTAGATGATCTTGAAGACATCACGAATAAGGCTTTTTCATACTTCCAGAGCACATCCGTCACCAGTTACTCTGTGATTCATCTGAACATCTCTGCGGTCCAGCTGTGGATCGGAAAGATCACGAGTTCTACAGGTGACGTTCTTTTCTTGCATGCGTCTGGTTATAAAGGGCTCATTCTCAGGTTATTTGTGTGGTACGTGTGTCCCAAACTGCTTACAAACTTTTCTTCTCTGCATTGAGTGGAGCTCAATACTGCACAATTCCTGAAACGTCTTTTAAGGTCACTCTGTCGAGTGCTTATTAACTTGCATGAAAACACGTGCTTGTTGAAGTGCTCCTGTAGTTCATCAATTGCGGCAGCTGTTTAATACATATGAAAAGTGCCACTGCAGTGTCTGTGATATGCACCTTCAACCGCCAACAGCGGAACAATCCTTCATACCACGTTATTGAGTTTATTTTTCCCATTCTTTATGCCTCAAGCTGAACAAACACTGCTATTCATTTATGGAAAGCTGTTGCAATTTCCTTTAAAGAAATGAAAACCGCATTAAAAATGTTAAATGAAAATTCTCTTATCATTTGCTCAGCCACTAGTAGTTTTGTTAATTTCATATGACTTTCTTTCCCTCGTGTAATGCAGATATATTTAGTAGTATTGTAATAACCAATACTACTGCTGTTGAGTTGAGAACACACAAACCAAAAAAAAGCACCATAAAAGGTAGCTTTGTGTGAGGAACAGACACAAATTGAAGTTGTTATTCCCCGAAAATCATCCCCTCTGCTTTAGCTCTCACGTCTCATTCAATTCAAATATAACGTTCTAAGACGCATCATTCTAGGTTTGACGTCAAAGACGAGACACGCAACAACCAATGACCTTTGACATCACTGACCTCGACCATGGCACAACCATTTTCCAATTTAAAAATTAGATGTGAGAACTTTGGCGATGGGGAAGATTTTTGGTAAGGAAAAACTTATTCCTATAGTTCACCCAAAAATGAAAATTCTCTCATCATTTACTCACCCTAATGCCATTCCAGATGTGTATGACTTTCTTTCTCCTACAGAACAAAAACAACATTTCTAGAGGAGCATCTCATCTCTAAGTGAATTGTGACCAAAACTTTAAAGCTCCAAAAAGTACATAAAAGCAGCATAAAAGTAATCCAAATGTCTCTCTAGTGGTTTAATCTCTGTCTTCTTAAGCGATCCAATCGGTCTTGGGTGAGAATAGACCAAAATATAACTACATTTCCTCTAGAAATCTTGACGTGCAATCTCCTTGGCGATCTTATTTCAAGCTCGAACATCTTACACTCTGCGCATTCGTCAAGCACTTCGAAATATAATCAAGCTTTGAAATCATGAATGGCAAGGGGAGAGCAGATGTCAAAATGTACAATGAAAAGAGAGTTATATTTCAGTCTGTTCTAACCTAAAATGTATTGGATCACTGGAGCCGAATGGATTACTTTTATGCAGCCTTTATGTGCTTTTAGGAGCTTCAAAGTTTTGGTCACCATTCACGTGCATTGTATGGACCTACATAGCTGAAATATTCTTCTAAGAATCTTTGTTTGTGTTCAGCAGAAGAAAGAAAGTCTTACACATCTGAGACGACATGAGTTTGAGTAAATGATGAGAGAATATTCATTTTGGGGTGAACTGTCCCTATAACCAAAAACACTGTTGCTCTTAAAATATGCTTTTTCTTAAAACAATCTTTTTTATTTCTGTTTTTCTCTTTATATTCATCAAAAGCATCACCAGAAGTGGAGCACACCACCTCGGCATCCAGTTCATCACCGAGTCCTTTGCAGATGCAGCTGTACTCATCTCCAGACTACACGTCACCTCTGGATGCCAGCAGCAAAGTTCACAGTAACAAGAGGGTCTATGCAGAGGTAGATGAGTTTAGTCTTTTTCACCAACAGTTGTAATTTTTTAATGGCCATTTCCACCCTCTCCCTGACCCTTACAGTTTAGCAGACTGTTCACTACTGTACCTTTAAGAATTCTATGTGTAAATTCATCAGAGAAAAATTTTAACAAAATAAACTATTCCAGCCAGGGAAGTTTCTGAAATTTGGTTGATTGGACATGGAATAACCCACCTGTCTTTCTCTTTAACCAGATCTCTATTCAAACATTAGGAAGTATCTCCCTCAGCATTAAAGTGAGAAGCTGTCGAGTGCACTCTATGCTGCTGGAGAAGAACATGCCTTTTAAAGAGGAGACGTGTTCCAATAAAAACTGCCCCAAGAGACTCAGTTTCTCCTTCGAGCTGCTTCAAGATCTTCCATCTACCTCGTGGGAACTGGAGTGTGCCGTTCAGCTCTGTCATGAAAAGATCAAAGTTTGTGCTGATATGTTCTCCACACAGTCAATAAAACGTCAGTAGAAATTCATGTATCACTTCATTTGCAAAACCATCTTGTGTTGTTCTCTTTTGTGTTTTCAGTTTTGTCTGAATGAAACAAAAGTCAAGAGGAACTTGCAGGTCATCAAGTCTTATATGCCAAGCCCAAGTAAGTACAACTACAAGAGTTGCATATTACTCTTTTGCAATAATACGCAAGCACACAAAAAACAAACAAACTAAAATTGAAAGCACTCCTAAATTGCTCAGTTTGGTTGCACATCATAATGAATGGTCAACCAATTGGGCATTTTAATTGTTGTTTTAACTGTTGACTTCTCTCATCATGGTTTTAATGTTGTGGCTGATTGGTGTATTTTAGGGATCAAAAAATAAAACAGTAATTTATGACTAACAATTACACTTGTATGTGATAAGTCATGGACTGGTTTGGCATTATAAAGTATTTATTAAGTCTTTATTGGCTGATTTCTTATTCTTGCTTTAAGCCCTTTTACATTCGCTTTTTTCATAACAATGAATTTATTAGCTAACACCAAAACATATCAATCAATAGGTAGTATGACACAAATGGCATGATTTATAGGTTCTGAGTACTCTGTGTGAATGTGTGGCTTATAATTATAAAATACATGTAGAATGCATATAAATAACTTATCATTCTAAACAGGTTTGTAACTAGTCACGTACAACTCCAATTATTAGTCATGAATTACTGTCTAAATTCTGATTCCTAAAATAAAGCGTTACCAGTAAAATGAGTAAAAATGAGTCATGATTACTGTCTGAAAATTGTTTCCTAAATACCACCCAATACATGCAAAACAAACCTGTAATTTAAATAGTTTAGAATGAACAGTTCTGTAAGGCCAACACTAATTATCCTTAATGACTGGCTTACTGTATATGATACATATTATATCTTAAATAGAGCATTAATTGCATTCATTTCTACACAAAAATAAGACATTTAATAAGTTGTAAATTATGGGTAAGATAGCCTTACTTAACATTCAGTTATGCATTAATTACTGTCTTATTCATGCTTAACTACTGCATTATTGTGGACCCTTAAAATAAATGGTTACAGTTTTACTAAACTGTCTCTCAATAATTGCTCAAAGGTTTAGACAATTTCTTTAAGTGAAACACTTACTTACACAAGTTATTAATTTGTTTGAGATTTATTAGGTGATTACAGTATTTGCAGTTAACTTACTGTGTATTGTAATTGAAACATGTGCAAAGAAAATCCATAACTTGAGTAGGTTAAACTTTCACTTTTGAACAGTGGGTCAAGTTGCTTTTAATTTACTAGTAACGACATTATTAAGCCAATACAAAACAATATTATGCCAGTAAATCAGGCTAATTAGTAAACTTAATATATATTTTTTGAAACTGAGCATTCATTTCATTTTCTACACAAAATAAGATGTAATAAGTTGTAAATTATGGCTAAGATAGCCTTATCCTTACTTGTAGTATTCATGCTTAAGTAGCGCATTATTGTGGTCCCTTAACATAAAGTGTATATTACAGTGTTATGCTAGCTATTTAAATGTACACAAAATTGCTGAAAAACAGTAAATGTCAAATTTTTAGATCAAGATTCATTATTCATTGAAATAGTTTGTAATTGTAATGATGAGTATGTCACATTCAAGTGCTTTTATGTTGGGAAAGAATTGAGGCCAGGTTCATTCTTACATGTTTCTTGGTGAACTCTAGTTTTGACATCATTCACGTTAGTCGGCTTGCTAACGATAATGTAAATGTGGTCAAATAATGTTATCTGATTAATAAATGTACAATATGCTTATACAGTATGTAAATGTTTATGACCGAAACAGCAAATGAAAACAAGGCAGCTGGTTTTATAAAAATGAATAAAACATAACATTCCCTACAGACAGCATACTTTCCTACGCCATGTTGAAAGTTTCTGTCTCCTCCCAACTCGGAAACTCGGAAAAAAACGTTTTTTGCATTTCCCAGTCATAACTACAAATTCATGGGCAACTTTCAAGTAGAAAACGTGTATTTACAGTATAATAATTCTGATGGCTTGTGAAGGCAGCATACATTTGGTGTATACAATATTTACTCAAAGTTACCCATTGACAAGGCTGTTTGACGAGTTCTATTAATTCCACTTCTTTTAATCAGCCAAGTAGGAACAGTTATTTGTATTAATCCCATTAATTCCACTATCAGTAATCATAACTGCAGAATATTGGCACACTGTTGTATTCATTCAAACAATATGCCACAAGAGTCTGTGTGTTACACTGATTTTACAAAGGGTATGGGTTTTCTTAGACTAAAGCCCTATTAATCATTTTTGAACTGATTTTATAAAACTTTGGCAACAGCAATATGACTAGTTCAATGAGAATGTATTAATAATAATAATAAAAATGATCAGAATAAATGATCCTTCCTCAAAGTCATATAGTTCAGTAGTCTAAACGTAGACTGTTTACAGTTGTCAAGTAACAGCAATTTGGCATATGTATATAGAATGTGCAGTAACGGATGTGCATTTATCAACATTTTCATCAACGACTACAAATGCAGCACAACCAATCGGAATTAAGTGTCAGAATCTCTTTAATAATTACAGGGTTGTTGGGTCATCTGTGTGCGTCACTTGCAGCGAATTTATGTCCAAGATATTTCGAAAACTTGATGACACTCTGCAACACAGAACCTTTAACCCTGTTATTTTCGATAACCTTGAGTTCTAATTTGGAGACATACAGGAAATAAAAACTCCCATTCAACACCATTCGTTACAGATGACAACAAAAGGAAGACACGCTATTGTCCCGAATTCAAACAACACCCATCTCATCTCTGCAAAATTTGCGCTGGTGTCGCCCCACCTTCAGTTGACATATCAGTCGTAATGTAGATAAGGTCAGGATATGAGGAAGTGCAGGACTGGATGCTGTTTATAGGAAGGCCTGCTCGCTGACCTTGTGGCCGCAATCAGAAATAATTAGTCAGTGGGGGATTTATTGTGTCCGAGGTCTGGTATGTGTGGCCCTCCAAACCCAGGGCCCGAGTCGCTATTGTCAAGCACACACAAATAAGGGAAGGTGTTGTTCTTGAAAGGGGAAGACGGTCCCCGGGCAGATGAGTCAGGAACAGAGTACACATACCTCACGGTTGGACAGAGACAAACTCCATTGTATTTCACTCTAGACAGAAACAGATCCCGGGAAACTGACACAGGGTCTTGTCTTCACCATACATGCTCAGCTCAGTCTCGGTCCACATGTTATTTTTCCTGCATTGTTGTCTATTTGAGACACTTGCGGGACAATGGAAGGCAGTTTAAAAGTTTTTGCAATAAAACCGTATATGGAAAATCAAGGGGTAATTCACTGAGAATAAATTACACCCACTGATAGTGTTGTTTATTTCAATACAATGTTTTATCAACCAATTCACTTAAGTAATAATGTAAATCAGGTAACAGTGCACCATTGTGATCCAGACACCTAAATCAATTCTTCAAAACACTGAAAGTGCCCTCAACTACACTGCACATCTCCATAGACAGCCGAATCTCATTATTATTCATAGCTGTTTGTACGTAACATTTTCATGCACATTTGTGTGTGTTTGGATATACGTTGAAACAACATGGACGTTCAAATTTACATAATTTCTTTTTTACATTAATAGCTTTACAAATGTACAAAAATGTATGAATCCTTAATATTATAAATACATTTGTATAGAAATGTTTTACTATTGTATAGATATTTTAGATCTCATAACCCTACCCCTAAACATAAAAAACATAACAGGGCTTCGTTCCCTAAAAACATCGTAAAATCGTGGAATCCAACTTACGATTTCATCTTAGATTTGCAGCCCATTTCTCAAACGCTTCGTAATTAAGTAGTTCTTGAAAATGCTTGTAGATTTACGAGTGCTCTGGAGTAATCGTTCAGCGCTACGAGCATCGTAAGGGCACAAACATATGCAGACACCTGCAGGACAATCGTGAAATTACACTTCATACAATATTAATACCAATACCAATAGTGGAGGATTAGTGACACTTTATTCTTAGACTAATTAGACTAAGTCTAGTAATAATAGTAATAATGTCTTCCCAACGTCTCCTTATTTTGTGCTCCGTGATAACACGGAATAATATTCAATTAATGCTTGTAATTAGCAGGATCATACACAGGTCTTATCTTTTAAAACAAATCGCGGAAGCTTTTACATCGAGAGGAATTTGTGAAAATGAAATATTACAAATGTACACCTGATTATGGAAGCAGATTGTGTAAAAAGTAAATTCAGCACAAAATTATTGTAAAAACAATATGTAAATATGCAGATAATTAGAAAATATATTTTTAAAATATAGCGAGGTAAATTACAAATGATTGTAAAGTTACGCACAAATAGAATGCTGTTACAATGATGAACAGAACTATATGGTCACATTTCAGCACTGTCACACGGACAGCAACACTTTTAAGTAGTCCTTAAAGCGCATCTTTGCGTGTTCATGTTAAGTGCAGCTTTGGGAAACGCATGTAAAAAAAATGGAAACATTCGTAAAATTGCTCGTAGAAAACGCTAAGATTGATCGTTATTGGAAAACGCAGCCCAGGTAGATAAATTAATAGAGACAGTAATTTTCATAAAAATATTTTATTATTTTAATTGAATACATTTTAAATAATTCTATTTTGTCTTTATAGTAAATTTTAGAGACGTGGCATAAAAAAATAAAATATGTGTAATTAAGTGATGATTAAAGAATGACATCATTTGTATTCATTTAAACATTTTAAAGTTTAGTCTTGGGAAAAGTGATGTAATCCTTCGAAACGAGTTCAATAGTGCCCCCAAAATCCCATAGGACAAAAGAAAAGTGTTATGATGTCAAATCTGGTAAATGCATTACCCGTGTTAAATAAATATGATCGCATTGAATATTTAGCTAATCTCATTGATTATATATATAATAAATTCATCCAATTAATTCCATAAATTCAATATTCGTGGATTCAGTAAAAATGATTAAACATTGTAAAGTTGTTTACATATGTAAAATGATTTAGATGCTGTCAGTATTGTATGTTTCAATATCTATGCAAATAAAAGTACCACTCTTTACCTAAGAATACATGCCAATATTCATGAGATCATGTTGTATTTATGGCCATTTATGACACTCTTCCAGAGACTATTTAGCAGAGATGGACTACTTGTATTAAAATGAATGGGAGAAATTGGAACGCCCAATGGTTGTAGAAAAGGAAGACCCGCCTTAAAGGTAAAAGAGCCAATCAGCTTTTAGATACAGAGATCGCCTGTCAGTAATTTGAGAATGTGCATACGCATTAGTTGAACCAGCCTGCGTAATCTGAGCTAAAGAAACAGAGTTTATGAAACCATTGTTGTCAGACTTTTCTGCTGATTTAAAAAATATTTTTTGATCGTAATCTTGACCAACCTTGTTAGAGATTTCGGTCTTTCCCCATTCAAGTAGATAGGAGCTGTACATTTATGCTGCTTGTTTAAATAGAAAATAGCTGCCTGGAGTGAGTGGACTAACTTGCCTTGAAAGGGACTTCTCCATCATTTGTTCAATTCTGTTTACCGCCTGATTCATTCGATTGATTGAAAATACAATGGTAAATGCTCTAGGTAAATATCACTTTTGTGAATAAGGGGCAATTTATTATGAGCCTGATTTACATAGGCCTAGCTACACTGAAAATAATGACATTGACTAAACCTGTATGATGCAGCACTATTCCAGCACAGACAGCAACCGGTTAATCTGGATGGTTGGGTGGTTAGTGTAGAAGAAGCAGCACTGGGTCTGTTCTCTAGAGTTGTAGGAGGTCTTTCAAATCACCATCCTCTCTTCCATCTCTGAAAGCATGTTTTATTGTCCAGAGATCACACTGATTTAGTCTGCAATGAATAGAAAGGGGCTAGTAGAATCAGTCCAAAGTTGCTGTTTTTGAGAGAGCAGTCAGGATGTGTCTGCTCGGGTCTGTCCTTCCTGTTTGAGGGGCCAAAGTTCATCCCCTCTTGACCACCATTTCCTGCCTGTGTTTGCTCAGCTCAGACTTTCTGACCAAACACATAAATATTTGGTGGAAGCCCTTCGGCTGTCTTGGGGAGGAAAAGGAATATAAAAAGAAATATAAAACAGATCCGTCTGTGGCACCACAACAAAAATTCTTCAAGCCCCTGGGAACAGTTATTGGAGCGGTTGAGGTGTTTTTGGTAAACACGCTCATACTATTTGCTTTGAGAAAGGTTCTCGGCCTTTATCATCAAACACATTGAGGTCTCACCATCAAAGAGTGCACAAGCAGAGACACATACAGCCTGTTTAATCCTATTGGTTGGGGAGGAAGATCATAAATTCAGAAGTGTGTGGGAAGTGTCATATATGATGAGGTCAGACACTGAAGGTGTGAACAGAGAGGATGCAGGTTGAGTGGAAACCGCACGATTCAATCCACTCTCGCAGCAGCACACCTGCACGTCTGACCACATACTCTTGTGTTTGACATCTGCAACTGGTGCAGTTGTCTTTAAGTGGATATGCTGTCTTTTGTACATGTAGCCTTAAAATCATCATCATATTTGGGAGTTACTAACCTACGTCCAAATCATGCTTAGGTTTTTCCGCCTGAAGCAAATTTCGTCCACACCACAGTACGCACAGTATCACTGTACACTGCCTAGTTTTTCCAGCTGTTTTCCAGTGTTCTGCTTTTTCCAATGAGTGACACTGTAATGTGACATAATGCTACATTTCACTATTTTTTGGTTATGTTGCATGTGCAGCTTTACAACCGCGCAAACCAAAGTTATTTAATGATGTATTTTCTTTGATATTGCTTTGATAAGTAATTTATCAAATTAAATGGAAAAATGAAAAGATGATTTCAACTGATCTGAATTGTCTGTTTGTTTCAGATCAATGTTTTGAGTTTGGACTGTCGGCTGTTCTGGGAATCGCATTTGGGGGATTCATGATTGGAGTTCTGCTCATTGGAGTTTTATGGTTTATTAAAATACGCACAGGTAAGTCACAGTAACAGAGAGGGAGTTATCTTGAGTGGAGTTTATCATATAAATACTCTAGCGTGAGCAGATACTGTATTTGGTAGAGTTTTCTCTGCTCCTTTAGCTTATGAGGGAAGAGTTGGAGAGAGCAGCTGTAACAAGCCGCGAGATGATTTGCCACTAGAAATAAGATGAAACAGTTAAGTAACAGTGACAATTTGATTCCGGCTGCTGCGGTTTATATATATCCAGACAGATGACAGTTTATATTTGATCTGTTTATTCCAGTGCTTCTCAAACTGACGAAGATTTTTTTTTAGGTAAAATGCCCATTGTGTGGTGCTAAAAGCGAGTGAAATGTTCTCCCAAACAGATGAGGTTTTTAAGGTTAATGGTCTATTGAGTTTTAAATCAACAAAACCGACCTCCAGACCCTAAACCTAACCGACAGTGTCAGAAAAAACAAATGTGAGATGAAAAACACAATTGCTGAAACATCCACGTCATTTTGTGGTGCTTCTATGACACTTTTGGCTCACGTGTGGACTCGCGTGCTCTTCAGAACTCATACCACGGTCCTTTACATCGCAAGTGCAGCGCTCTATCAGTTGAGCTACCGCGCTGTTTGATCACGCTTGAACAAGCTTCTGTAAAACGCTACTATGATTGTGTGGAACAGATTGAAAAGTAAGTGTTCATGAACTGATATTCTGCAGTTTTATTTGTGATTTGTGAGAAAGTAAATAAAAGTTGTTGTTGTTGTTGTAGCGCCTCTAGTGTTCATTTCACCAGCCAACTGCAGCGATACACACAAAAAGCCATGTCAAAATAATTATAGTAACGTGATTCTATGAGATCAGTTTGGGAAATTGAACATCTACATGCTCACAGACTTTGACTTTTTTGTTTATCACCTCTGTTTTTTTTGGGGGGGGGGTTAGCATGCGCGATTACAATTGTGATTAACTAATGGTCAACATCGGACCTCATCACATCCTGCATTCCTAAAACTGAATGCGAGTTTTATATTAAATTCTAAGAACAAAACTATATTAAAATTTGTAAATACAGTAGATGGGAAATTAGAACAAAAACAAAAAAAACATACTACACATAAACATACCTAAATAATTTGTGTCTATTGTTTACTTTTTATGTGCTGTCTTTCGATAAAACCTTTATACAATACAAAAAGTGCCGTTAAAATTCAAACTTTTGTTTGTTTTATTTCCATCTCATTGCACGTAACCCAATAATTGGCCTACTCCCGTCAATGCTATGTTCAGTTGTTAGTCAATGTACTAAAGCTTCAGACGGACGCTTTTGGAGCATCTCACTTTGGTTGCGTCGAGTCTCACCAGTTTTCAGCATCGCTAGTCATAATTGCTGTGTTAAATGGACGCTGTGTCAAGTCATATTTTTAAACTTTGCGTCTCGAGAACCCTGAATTCAGAAGTGTCTTTGAGCGAGTCATCTGTGAAAGGATGCACTGTTGGTTTAACGAGGTGTGTTATCTGTACAGCTGGAGTTGCGCTGACTGCCCCTTACTGCATCAAGGTGCTACATCAAACTTCAATTGCTCCGATGGTTGGAACATTACTTATTACGGAATTTACATACAGGTCAATTGCGATGAATGATTATGTTTACTTTTAATATAATTAATCACACTAAATTGACACGTTAATTCAACAGCCCTACTTTTTATATTTCCTGTCTATATTCTTAGTTATTTTCCAGGGTTGTTTTGTGTACCACAGTTTGAGAACCACTGGTTTGCCCTGTTACAAGCGAATACAAGTGATCAATGTGTATTTTTATGTTCAACTATAATCTTTTACAGTCCAGAATATTTAATCAGTTATAATGTGTGAATGGGTTTCAGGCCATTCAGCGTCTATGGGATCAACCGCAGCCGAACTCTCAGGTACTAAAACTCTCTGTGTTATTCAGTACAAAGCGATAGAAATGCTGTTCCCGGAGGAAATCTTTCCCTGCACACTTCCTTGAGTGTTTTCAACTCTTTCGCATTTCCTTCTCACAATATGATAGTTCGCTTGATAGTTGCCGTGGACACCAACATGTTGGTTTGGTGTTTATTGTGCTCAGTCTCTCTTTCTCTTTTATCTAGTTCTCTCGATATCAGGATGCCCATGTGGTCTTACCAAACGTCAGCCGGTCCCCACCCACCAGTCACCCTCTGAGAACAGCAGTGCCAACGCCAGCATTGGCAGCACCCAGAGCACACCCACCAGCAGCATGGCATGATACCTTCCTCTCTCACTCGAACCTGTTTCACTTTAAATATCCCAAACGAGTGAAAATTATAAACGTTCTTTGTACCTCACACTACTCCATTCAGTCTCCAGCTATGGGAAGTCAGCAGGGACAAAGGAAAAAAAGGAAACCTTGGCTCCCAGAAACAGGAAAAACAAAGCATAACCCCCAGGAAATAACAGGAAATTTGTCGCATTCTTGCGCCTCTCTGATGGAGACAAAATAAGATCTCACAAAAAAAGAAAGACAAGCGGCACGTCAACTCAGTGATGCATCAGTGCTTTCAAACGTGGCTAATTACAGCTCAAAGACACGTTACCCAGTTGTATTCACTGGTCCGGCGACCAAACTAATGTCAATAAACATCTCATGGACAAACACATTGGACTGAAACTAAAAATAAATCAACATATTGAACATGATCTATAAATAGAATAGGAATGAAATTGGAAAAATGCTTTTTCAGAATTTTACTGTAAAGGTCTCACTTGGGACATTTTGGGAAAAGGCTACCTCTGAGTCTCAGTGATATAGAATTGTTAAATATTTGTTTGACTTTGAGTGGATCTAGAAAACTAGAAGCCATGGCACCAATCATTTTCTTTAAAGCCACAGGGAGGGAACTTATTTTATAACAATTTTGCTTTCCCTCATAATTATTTCAGGTTCACTCTCAATAGATTTATTAATAACTTATGGAAATCAACCATGGTTTTTCAACAGTTGAATTATGGTATTTGTGGTAAAACCATAGGAACCACAAAATGTACCTTTAGTACAGTAGCCATATATTAACCGTGATATTTGGGGTAAAAAAATAATAATTTGAAATACTTATAACCAAACCTGTGGTTATAAAAATCTGAATAAAACAATATATATATATACACTGTAGTTACCATGTTTTTTTTTTTGGCAGGATGATTATGACATTTATTACCATAGTTTAGGTTTTCTGGTATTATAATATAGCTCTAAATTAAATATAATGATAAAAATATGCTTACTGTAACATTTACATTTAAACATTTATGCATTTGGCAGATGCTTTTAACCAAAGCGACTTACAGTGCACTTATTACAGGGACAATCCCCCCGGAGCAACCTGGAGTTCAGTGTCTTGTTCAAGGACACAATGGTGGTGGCTGTGGGGATCAAACCAGTGACCATCTGATTAAAAGTTATGTGCTTTAGCCCACTACACCACCACTACTGTAGTAAAACCATGGTATATTTTGTGGTTATGGTTTTTCTATAAATACTATAGTTACTGTAGTAAAGCCAGGGGAAATGTTGTGGTCACTATGGATTTAATACAAATACCATAATTCAACTTACAAAGCATGACTCATTTTAACAAATAATGGACAAAGCTGTTGTAAGGGGATGCAAAACTATTTAATAAATTCTCTCCGTCCTCTAAGAGGCTCTGTAGTTCCTAATAACTTCACCCCAATATCAAAAAGAATTAAGATACCATATTTTACATAAATAAATTGAAGCCTATCAGGACCATTAAGATTTTTTTGTATCGTAATTGTTTTAATGACAACTAAGCAAATTCTCATTAACGCAATACAGAAAAAATATTATTATGCAAATTGTTTAGTATTTATCCATCATGGAGGTATTTTTTTAACCGACTTTAAATTAGGTTGATTTGAATACTAATAAAAATAATAATTGTATTACAGTAATGTTTGTGTAATGAAGGGAATTACAAACAAACTAAAAACAAATTACAAATAAAGGTGCATTATGGAAGTTGCTGAATTATCATGACAATTATGTCACAATGAATAGTATTCATTTTTTTAAATGGACATTATATAAATGATCTTGATTTTGTGGTAAAATGTGACCTGGACATGTGTTTCATGGGATTTACCCAAATGCACAACATGAAAAGCAAGTAAATCACAGTGTTGCAGTGTTAATATTGCTTCTTTTTTTCTTCTTCTTTTTTATTTTTGTCGGTCTAAAATTAAACACTTTGTTTCCAAAGACAGGTTATGTAGATGTCAATTTGTAAAGTTCTCTGTCCAACTTGAAAGCTGTGCATTATGTGAGTGTAATGTATGTGTGAATGGAGAAACCGCACAGTAAAATATTTTCTTTGGCATCGTATCAATAATTTTATACTTTTATTTTTATTTTCACACTGCATCATTTTTGACTTCATAAGAAACCTCTTATTGTAGTTTACTGTTTAGTCGAAAGCACAAGCTTTCACAACAGAATACACAAGTTGAAAATTGGAAATGAAAGACAATTAAATGTTTTCAGTAAACCGGCAAAATCAAGCACATTCTTATGATGTAGCCTATTTGACAACAGTTCGTCCTGTACAATTCATGTGAAGATTATTTGTATTTTATTTTATGTGTATGTGTGTGTGTGTGTGTGTGTGTGAGAGAGAGAGAGAATATTTTTGTGAGTGTATGTGTGAGTGTGTGTATGTGAGAGGGTGTGTGTGTGTGTGTGTGTGTGTGTGTGTGTATGTGAGAGGGTGTGTGTGTGTGTGTGTGTGTGTGCCTTTGTGCTTGACAGAAGAGCAAGAGACAAGTTGGTAAAAAAGTTCAAGGAATAGTTCAGACAAAAATAAATCATTTCCTTACTGTATCCATGTCATTGTGATTCAAATCATTCAAAAATTATTCAGTTAATAAAAAAATCCAATGGCTTTGGCATTAACATAATTAAGGTGAACCCTGAACTATCACTTTAATGTGAGATGGATGTGGAAAGCAGAAAAAATGCCACTTGAGCATTTGTGCAATACATGTGGTATGCTTTTATGATGTTCTTGTAATTGAATGTTCTTGTGAGTGTCTGTATATGTACATTATTTTTAAAACTTCCCTCATTATATTAACTCAATATTTGTAAAGCATATTCTGTTTTTTCTTGAGCTTTCCATTGTAAGCACTTACTGAATGTTATTATCTGAAATCAGATTTGTTCAGTTCTCCCCCTTTTGAACAAGTATTTTAATAAACTTTTTCATATTTTAAATGAAATCATGATCATGAATAATGCCTCCTGATGTCATTACAGAGTTTATTTATTGCTTTTCCAGTGGCGTTCTGGGAATATTCTGTTCTGATGATAACAGAACGGCTTAAAGGTGTGGACGCAAAAGTACCTAAAGCCAAATAAAGTTCAGTCTGCTGTCAAACTGAAATTATTCAAGTCAAGATGAATATATACTCAAAATACACATTTTTAAAACATGTTTTTAAGACATATGGTCACTTTCCCAATAGAGGAGATGCTTGTTTCTCATGTTTTTAAGGTCCTTTTTGTCACTTTAATGAAATTCTGTCAAAAACAAGTGAAATATTTATCTCAAAATTGTACAAAATCAAACCTCTTGATTAAGATCCTTTAAATAAATTAGCTTAAGTCTTTACTTGTTCATTTTCTTCAACAGCAGTACATGTTCTACATATCAGTTTTAACAAATGAATCCAGTCATGACTGACCTCACATTTCAAGGGCAAGTAAACTAGGAAAAACAAACCAGTCTCAATTTTCATTTTGTTTTGTGATATTTTTCATGTTTAATCATCACATCCAGTGTGATCTCATGAGTGTTCGTGTAAAATGCGTTTCAGACACACATATATTTGTGTACATTCACACGGACACGGAAACATACAAACATAAATCATTTTACGCATGGAAAACTTTAGAGAAGTTTAAATGTTTACAAATCCTTAAATTGAATTCATGGAATTTATTTTATTGTATTTATAGTCAATGAGATGAATGAAATGTCCAATGCCATCTAATTAATTGAACACAGTTACAGTGCATCTGGAAAGTATTCACAACGCTTCACTTTTTCCACATTTTGTTATGTTACAGTCTTATTCCAAAATGGATCAAATTCATTATTTTCCTCAAAATTCTACAACCAATACCCCATAACGACAACGTGAAAGAAGTTTGTTTGAAATCTTTGCAAATTTATTACAAATAAAATCGAAAAAATCACATGTACATAAGTATTCACCGCCTTTGCCATGACACTCAAAATTGAGCTCAGGTGCATCCTGTTTCCACTGATCATCCTTGAGATCTTTCTACAACTTGATTGGAGTCCACCTGTGGTCATTTCAGTTGATTGGACATGATTTGGAAAGGCACACATTTGTCTAAGTAAGGTCTCACAGTTAACAGTGCATGTCAGAGCACAAACCAAGCCATGAAGTCCAAGGCATTGTCTGTAGACCTCAGGCAGGATTGTATCGAGGCACAGATCTGGGGAAGGGTACAGAAAAATGTCTGCAGCATTGAAGGTCCCAATGAGCACAGTGGCCTCCATCATCCGTAAATGGAAGAAGTTTGGAACCACCAGGACTCTTCCTAGAGCTGGCCGCCCGGCCAAACTGAGTGATCGGGGGAGAAGGGCCTTATTCAGGGAGGTGTCCAAGAACCTGATGATCACTCTGACAGAGCTCCAGTGTTTCTCTGTGGAGAGAGGAGAACTTTCCAGAAGAACAACCATCTCTGCAGCACTCCACCAATCAGGCCTGTATGGTAGAGTGGCCAGACAGAATCCACTCCTCAGTAAAAGGCACATGACAGCCCACCTGGAGTTTGTCAAAAGGCACCTGAAGGACTCTCAGACAATGAGAAACAAAATTCTCTGGTCTGATGAAACAAAGATTGAACTCTTTGGCCTGAATGGCAAGCGTCATGTGTGGAGGAAACCTCATCACCTGGCCAATACCATCCCTACAGTGAAGCATGGTGGTGGCAGCATCATGCTGTGGGGATGTTTTTCAGCAGCAGGAACTGGGAGACTAGTCAGGATCGAGGGAAAGATGAATGGAGCAATGTACAGAGACATCCTTGATGAAAACCTGCTCCAGAGCGCTCTGGACCTCAGACTGGGGCGAAGGTTCATCTTCCAACAGTACAACGACCCCAAGCACACAGCCAAGATAACAAAGGAGTGGCTACAGGACAACTCTGTGAATGTCCTTGAGTGGCCCAGCTAGAGCCCAGAGTTGAACCTGATTGAACATCTCTGGAGAGATCTGAAAATGGCTGTGCACTGATGCTCCCCATCCAACCTGATGGAGCTTGAGAGGTCCTGCTAAGAAGAATGGGAGAAACTGCCCAGAAATAGGTGTGTAAAGCTTGTAGTATCATACTCAAAAAGACTTGAGGCTGTAATTGGTGCCAAAGGTGCTTCAACAAAATATTGAGCAAAGTCTGTGAATACTTATGTACATGAGATTTTATTTTTTTCTTCATTTTTTATTTTTAATAAATTTGCAAAGATTTCAAACAAACTTCTTTCACGTTGTCATTATGGGTTATTGTTTGTAGAATATTGAGGAAAATAATGAATTTGATCCATTTTGGAATAAGACTGTAACATAACAAACTGTGGAAAAAGTGAAGCGTTGTGAATACTTTCCGGATGCACTGTAACTAACTGACCTAATTTGACATTATAACATTTCTATTCATTCTGTTCTGTGTGATTTCTGGTGCCATATTCAACTCGTTTCAAAGGATTATATTCAACCTAGTCTCATAGAATGAACATCACTATAACTATTTATTTGCAAACTGACTTTTACGTGCCGAATTCCGCTGCAGTTTCCTGGTCAAATGAACAATAGACACTACAATAATTGTGTGTTTTATTCATTTCACAATATTCACAACTACAATGGCTGATTATGACTGTATAAATGCTTATTTCTTGCTCTAAACTGCAAAACCTATCGAAAAACTTTTACTACAATGCATCATTTGAAAAAAAATATTTTCACGCTTGTATTACAGACCCAGATAACTTTATACACATATCCAATGTGTTTGGCTTCTGCAGTAGCTCTTCTGATAAAGTTTTAGACCAATGATTCATTAATGGTGAAGGATGTTGGAAAGTGCTCCATTTTAGTGTTGCTTGATTTAACTGCAGCGTTTGATCATTCCGTTTTAATTAACACATTAAAGAGATGGGTGGGAATATCTGGGGTGGCTTTAGACTGGTTTGTTTCCTATTTGTGAAATAGGACATTTGTGTTGTCTGTTGGATGAGATGTACTCCTCTTAATCAATAAATTGTGGTGTTCAGCAAGGATCCCTGTTAGGGCCAATTTTCTTTTTTTCAAATATACAATATAAATTTTCATTTCTATGCAAATGTCTTACAGTTATATTTGTTGTTGAATCCCAATGATCTGTCTAATTTAAATGTTTTCAAGAGTGTATAATAGATATAAAAAATTGGATGGCATGTAATTTTCTGTAGTTCAATTTTGATATAAGAGAGGTTGTCATAATCAGTCATAAAATCAGCTGGAACAGCCAGCTTGGGGATATTTGATCTGCTGATTCAGTGTCTGTTTATGTTCTGAATCTGAGTAAGTATCTTTTTTCGCCAGACCAGCACACTGCTAGGTGACGTAGCTGAGTGATAGCAAGTAAAATTGATTCTTCGCTATTTATTGCAGTTTGAAACGTAATTTGTATAAGATGATGCATAGGAAGTTTTTATTCTAATCGTGTAAATTCACCAAAAGTTATGGGGTAAGTTATGCAGTAACATGGTATCTAGCACACCTATCTCATTCATTGATAAGCCATTTGTTCAATATGTAGCCTAAATGACCACTTTACGTTACAGAACATTTTCATAGGTTACTAATGTTGAATAAGTGTTATTAACCTTTTATAACATATGAGATAAAATGACTCACTATTTGGCAGTTGTTGCATGGAAGTCACCCCTTTTATGCATGCTGTAATAACCACATATAAATTATTAATAATTATATAAATGTAATGAATAATTAGTCATTACTAAACCCCTTCATAAATCCTTACCAAAGGGAAGATCAATATAAAATTTTACCCTTTCTTCTAATGCAACGCCAAATGATCTGATCACACAAAGAATGACCTTAAACGTTGTTTGTGTTTCCTCTGGACTGCACCAGAGATGTTTTTATTGGGAACATCATGTCCATTTAATTGATTAGAGTGGACATTATCAGACATGATACTTTGCACGCTGTGTCAAGAAAATGCTGTGAAATGAACAAATCAGAAGGACTGTCGGTGAATTTAGCGATTATCAGTGTCAGCTTCGTCCTAAACCTTCAGCTGAGCTTCTGCAGAGACACACATGATCTCCAAAAAGAGACAAGAGTGACAGATTTGTCTTTTCTCACGGAGATACAGATGGTCTGCTTGTTTGGGGTGTGGAGGGACGCATGTTTAGAGATACAGAAGGACAGAGTATCAGCCGATATCAGACACATGTTTCCTCTGAAATCACCCACAGAACAAGAGTTCATGGGTTCTTTTGGGTGTTCCGCTGTTTTGAGCTGAGAGAGTTAGGGTTAGAGTTAGGGTTAGGTTAGGGTTAGCCCTAGAAAAACAAAATAGATAAAAGAACTTCGAAAGGGTCAAAAGTCTAAAATGAGTCCACATTGAAAATCTAGAATTAGAAATCGAATTTAAACCTGCAAAATAAACAACATACAACATCATTGATCAAACAGGGCCAAACTTGTGACTCTGACCATGTGAACGTTCATTGAAGCTTTTGATTGACTCTCGATTTGTTGTGATTTCATTTGACCACAGTATCAAATTCTCTGACTGCTATATAGAAAGTGGGTGATTTGCCCTTTTCATCGTCTAAAGTATTTTCTTATTATCAATAAATCTCCAATCTTTAGAACCTCATCTTGGATATTCATTATTTCTCATTAATGAACTTCATTCCATATGCAGAAGACCGCAATGGGAAAATATGACACTGCAGCAAATCCACAGCTCACGTTACATTGAGAATAAAGTACTTATAATCTTCAGGCAACAGCTTTAGTTCAGACAGCGAATGTTAATCATAAATAATGAGATTAGTAAAACTGCTTGAAACACTCATGAGATGCTTTTTCTGCCCTCCTGTGGTGAATGCATATATTGTAGTTTGCTCTGAATGTAACCTCAAGACTGTTCCTTCAAAGCAGGTTCACTCTATTATCGAAAGATTCATTTTCATAATGAATAGTAGTACTATATAGCATTATTAAAAAAAAAATATCCCAGTGACATAAATGGTGCATACTTCAATATTTTATCAGAAGTAAAACCATATTGAAGAAATACCGCTATTAGGAAGCTTTTAAAATAATGTTTAGTGCAACAGGATCCATCAACACTTGAGGACCTTGCTCTTTTTTTATTGTTTACATTTTTTTATTTAAATAAAAAAAGATTTGAAATAAATGTTTATATGTGTATATATATATATATATATATATTTATATATATTATTAAGGCGAGTAGACAACACTAAGCATGCGATTTGAATACATCATGGAAACATGCAATTAACAAGAATAAAATAAAATATATTATTTATAAATATATAAATGATGTTGTAACACTTTACAATAAGGTTCTATTTGTTAACATTAACAACATTAGTTAACATCCATTCGTCTTCTTAAGCTGCTTGTCGGATATAGGGTCACGGGTAGTGCTGGAGCCTATCCCAGCTGAGTCGGGCCGAAGGCAGGGAAACACCCCAGAATGGAGGCCAGTCCATCACAGAGCATTAGTTAACATGAACTAACATTGCACAATACTTTTACAACAATCTTTAATCATAGTTAATGTTAATTTCAACATATACAAATTTCAATTTGAAAAATGTATTAGTATTTGTTAACATTAATGTTCTATGAACAAACAATGAACAATTTTTTTTTTTTTTTTAGGCTTACATTATCTAACATTAACAAAGATTAATAAATGCTGTAGAGGTATTGTTAATTGTTAGTTCATGATACCTAATGCATTTACTAATTTTAATAAATGGAACCTTATTGTAAATGTTACCGATTGGTTCTTGTTAAACTGCACTGTAAAAATGAAATAGAATGTGAAACTGAAAAAAGAGATACTGTAAAAAAAGTATATTAGTTTACCTTAACATATATAGAACGGCAAATATATATATATCTATATATATATATATATATATATATATATCTATCTATCTATATATATATATATATATATATATATATATATATATATATATATATATATATATATATATATATATATATATATATATATATATACTATATATATATATATATATATATATATATACCTGTATATATATATATATATATATATATATATATGTATATATATATATATATATATATATATATATATATATATATATATATATATATATATATATATATATATATATATATACCTGTATATATATATATATATATATATATATATATATATATACACACACACACTCAGCTAAAGGATTATTAGGAACACCTGTTCAATTTCTCATTAATGCAATTATCTAATCAACCAATCACATGGCAGTTGCTTCAATGCATTTAGGGGTGTGGTCCTGGTCAAGACAATCTCCTGAACTCCAAACTGAATGTCAGAATGGGAAAGAAAGGTGATTTAAGCAATTTTGGGCGTGGCATGGTTGTTGGTGCCAGACGGGGCGGTCTGAGTATTTCACAATCTGCTCAGTTACTGTTATTTTCACGCACAACCATTTCTAAGGTTTACAAAGAATGGTGTGAAAAGGGAAAAACATCCAGTATGCGGCAGTCCTGTGGGCGAAAATGCCTTGTTGATGCTAGAGGTCAGAGGAGAATGGGCCGACTGATTCAAGCTGATAGAAGAGCAACTTTGCCTGAAATAACCACTCGTTACAACCGAGGTATGCAGCAAAGCATTTGTGAAGCCACAACACGCACAACCTTGAGGCGGATGGGCTACAACAGCAGAAGACCCCACCGGGTACCACTCATCTCCACTACAAATAGGAAAAAGAGGCTACAATTTGCAAGAGCTCACCAAAATTGGACAGTTGAAGACTGGAAAAATGTTGCCTGGTCTGATGAGTCTCGATTTCTGTTGAGACATTCAGATGGTAGAGTCAGAATTTGGCGTAAACAGAATGAGAACATGGATCCATCATGCCTTGTTACCACTGTGCAGGCTGGTGGTGGTGGTGTAATGGTGTGGGGGATGTTTTCTTGGCACACTTTAGGCCCCTTAGTGCCAATTGGGCATCGTTTAAATGTCACAGCCTACCTGAGCATTGTTTCTGACCATGTCCATCCCTTTATGGCCACCATGTACCCATCCTCTGATGGCTACTTCCAGCAGGATAATGCACCATGTCACAAAGCTCGAATCATTTCAAATTGGTTTCTTGAACATGACAATGAGTTCACTGTACTAAAATGGCCCCCACAGTCACCAGATCTCAACCCAATAGAGCATCTTTGGGATGTGGTGGAACGGGAGCTTCGTGCCCTGGATGTGCATCCCACAAATCTCCATCAACTGCAAGATGCTATCCTATCAATATGGCCAACATTTCTAAAGAATGCTTTCAGCACCTTGTTGAATCAATGCCACGTAGAATTAAGGCAGTTCTGAAGGCGAAAGGGGGTCAAACACAGTATTAGTATGGTGTTCCTAATAATCCTTTAGGTGAGTGTATATATATTTAACAAGACAATATACTGCGTGTAATTTTACAGTAAAACATTGTAAATATATAGATTTAGATGTAAAAAGTACAATATTACCATATCGTTAGTAATAGAATGTATATTATGTTAAACAAGACAATACATGCACTTTTACGGTAAACTATAGTTTGGTGAAATAATTCCAAGAAATCCCTGCATGACCAATCACAATGCATCGTTTAATTGAAACAGATAGGCCTATTTATTTTTTATATCAATTATTTACAATTATTTTCTGTTTTAATTCATGTTTTTTAGTTAATGTGTGTTACATTATTGTGGTCTCCACATATGTTACCCTGATGCTGTTTGGTGTTTGTGTGAGTGACACTGCACACTCTCTACACGTGTATTAATTCATTAATTCAGAATTCATTAAGTCTCGATGAATGTTTAGTCATCATGTGACCCTTCTATTGTAGCTATGGTGTTTAACAATACATTTTTAAAAAAATTACAAAAAAATAATATTTTTATAGTTACAGAAGTTTGGTATATTTAGTTTATATAATTGAAATGGTAGTGAACTGTAAAATGTTCAGGCATCAAAATGACATCCCATAATGCCTGAAACATGGTCAATGTATATTTTCTGAGCATTTCTGGCAACCACAGCTGCCAGTACTTTATTGTAAAATTAACTTGGTAAAATTACATATATTGTATTTTTTTTTACTGTAGCATTTTTACATTATTTTTCAGTTAAATTACAGATTTTTTATTTTTTTTTGTGGTTCTATGACAAATAAATAAAACCTGCGATCGATATATATATATATATACACACTGCAACAAACTACCTCACACTAAAAATAACTAAAATATACATTTTGTGATGAAAAAAAGTATAATAATTATAGAGATAATTGAACAATTACTGATTTTTATCCATAGTTGAATCAGGGAAATGTAACATCAAAACTATGTTGAAGGATGTGCAGGTAACCTCCTCGTGGTCATTATAATGTGGTCCTCGCTCTCGGTGGGGCGCGTGGTGAGTTGTGCGTGAATGCTGTGGAGAATAGAGTGGTCCTCCACAGGCTCAACAAGCCACGTGATAATATGCACGGATTGACGGTCTCAGACGCGGAGGCAACTGAGATTCGTTCTCACCACCCGGATTCAGGCAACTCACTACGCCACCACGAGGACTTAGAGCACATTGGGAATAGGGCATTCCAAATTGGGGAGAAAAGGCGAGAAAATACAAAAAATAAGTAAATAAAAAAATAAAAGAACGTCAGAGAACCGCAAGTCGGACGGCAATTCTCAATTGTAAGTGATACAAAGAAAGTTGTTCCTAGTGCTTAAATGTTGCTTGTTTAACTAAACAGAGTAGATTATTTCCACGGTTGTCATTATAATGTCATACTATTCGGGTCACGGGTCAATACCCACATCCCCAGATGAAATATGTCTGGAATCTATTCATACCACTTGCGTATACCGCCTGACAAGTGAGTCCTTCATCAAACACAGTTCATACTTTGAAAGTATGCGATATCGATTACATGACAGGTCTTGAAACCTATTGAGACAGCATAAACATGGACTTGGTCTGTATCTGGTCTCAGCTTATTGTCTCAGACAAGATTGTGGTCAATTCCCAACATACTAATGGTGATAATTACCTCAGCCACATATTGACCAGTATCTTCACAGAGAATATGCAAGACTGGACATAGCGGCTCAGTGTTTGAAATCAATGCTGCAATAAATTCAGCATTTTCCATATTTCAGTTCATTAAAATGGAGCCCAGGTTCTTGGACCAACAGGTCGGTCTTGGTCTAGGGCAGCGTTTCTCACTGTCCAAACGCCCGTGTGAACGAGGCAGCAGAGAGGGGGGCGCTCAGGCACAAATGGGGGGCGTTACTCATAGGTACTCAACAGGCGGCCTGCGCAAAAATCTTTTCAGCTCTTCTCCTTAGCCTATGTCTTCGTCTTGCTCGGATTACTGCTGCCACCTCACCAGGAGGATATGCCAGGAGAGCCGCTTCCTAAGTTACACATGCTTTTAAGAGGTGGAGAATTTTCAGCGCAAAATAGAGGCGCTTTCACCGGCTTTTTCTGTACATAACGCAGAATACATAATTAGGCGCATAATTAGTGCTCAGGGCTCACACTAATGACCGTAATTAATTAAAAAAAAGTGGCTGTTTTTGACGTTGTTTTTTCTTCGGTTCAGTTCAGGTGGCCGAGCTGTTGTCGTCTTTGTTCGTCATTTGAAATCAAATGACCGTTTGTAGGCTATTCAAATTTGAAGCCTAGTATATATTGCCTAACTGAGTGCTTGAATCGACCGCTGCTTTTTCATTGGCCATTTAGGTTAGTTACGTTATTGTTCACGTGATTGGTTCATCTTAAAAAATGTGTGTGTGAGCCTGAATTTGTTTGAATTTCTAAATACATTTGCAATACCTTTCAAACAATCCATGTGTTTTTGCATTTTTTTCCAAACACAATATTACTCAACTTGAGGCTTTTACATGTAGTTTAAATACAATAAGAAACTTCTGTTTCAGTTTTTTTTTACCAAAAACTCAGGCTTCAGGTATCAGTGTTGCAATTGTTTGGCTGTAATAGTATTTCTGAAGTGTTTTTTTTTGGGGGGGGGGCGTTAAGAGGATCATGAAGAGGTCAGGGGGGCGTTTGTTCAAAAAAGGTTGAGAACCACTGGTCTAGGGGTTTAGTCTGGTCTTGCCTCCAATTCTGGAGCAGAGACATTTTAGTGTATAGAAGGAAGGATTACACTTACTGTTTCAATCAAAAAAGACTCTCGACTCACTCACGTAAATGTGCAGTGACAGAAAGAGTTGGCATTTTACAGCATCTGCGCTCTTGGACTATTTCTGGAAAGAGACACATTTTACTCAGTCTGTTATGTGTATGTCATTGAACAGCAAACTGGGTCACAGTTATAGAGAAGATAATAACCTTGCCTTAGGAAAAGAGTGTGTGTATGTATGTTTTGAGTATATGTGTGTGGGCAGAGTCGTGTCTCAATATGTTTGCATACACTGCAGTTGGTATTAATTGTGTATTATTGTGCTTTCAGCCTGAAGTGGTGTATAATGATCCTACAGTATGCTTGCTGATACCTATAAACAACTCTCATGCAGTTTGTTTTAACAGTTCTGCCATAAGCAAATGTAAATAGAGATGTGCTATAAAAGTGGGTGGATGTTGTGTTATATATCAACCAGCAAACTTTCTATTAAACCCAACTAAATGTTGTGTATTTATGCTGTTTATGCTGATTATGAAATCTTTATGAACTTTTTATGAACAGTATGAATTTTTCCAATAGTTCTTTTGATTTAGGTAGGTAGGCTGATAAAATTAGTCTGCTCTTACCAAAATTCAAATCACTGCCCCCAGAGGCCAAAGCTGGAAATGTTGTTAAACATTTGGGCACATGTGAACTCAAGCTGGTGACAAAATCGAATTGTATTTTTAGTTGTAAATTAATACAATTAATAATACAGTCAATATACAACTCTACTTCCAAATCCAAACCCTAAACGTAACCATTAATGGAGTAAAAATGTCATTTTAGAGGGAAAATGTAACATTGTACTTAGACTTACCATTGCATATTTGAATACGTTTACTTCCTGGTTTCACAGGAACTCAGAGTCACTGAGATTGTTTGCACAACACATTACCAGTAGCGCCACAGGGAAATACATTCATGCTTGAATTGATGCACAAATGTCTGATGAGGGATGGTGCTTGTCAGTTATTTGGCAGAATGGGTCGATTTCAGGGTACATGAACTTTCAAAAACACAGTGTTTTGTATTACATTATAGCAGGAACCAATACCCTGTGACATTAGAATATCTTGATGTTAAAACAAGTTGAGTAACATAGTTTTGGACATATGGATGTTATATGTTGTCCGGCGAGGAAGGGGTTGCAGTAGAAGCCCTGAAATGCCCTAGCCCTAGAGGAGTAACAAGGAACATTAATGGCCTTATTCTGTTGGTGTTGTGCAGTATTATGCAACAGGACTGGACGGTTATTGTAATGTTGTCCACAAAGGCGCACTGGTCATCTAGGCTGACACAAATCATTATAACTCACATGGAAGCATCAGCTATGTCAGCATCAATGGAGAGAGACTGAATGAGTGAGGTCTTGACTGGGAGAAGGGAGGGGGGTCTTGCCTTGATGTGATAGGTTGACATTTAATTTGATATGTCAGAGAGGCATGCAGAGATACTTGATGATACTGTGGATGAAGAGACAGAGGGGAAATGGAATGTCAAATTGAGTGTCATCAACATAGTAGTTATAACAGAAATTATGCTGAGGTTTAGAGAAAAGAAAGGGTTTCAGCACTGAACCCTGTGGTACCCCTTTGTTTTGGGTACAGGGTTATGAGACTAAGCCTTTCGAGATGATTTATCATCCAGATAGGATATACAGATAGAATATCCAGATAGGGTATGCGACAAGAAAGCGTTCACATATGGAAATCTAGCGTGGAGATTCAGTAAAATTTGTTCAGTTTTAGTCAGTGGCCACCTGCACTGAAGGTCGATTGAAAGGGTCCAGCTAGTTGTTTTATTTCTCAGAGAGAACCTTGATGATCGGTAGTGGCACCATGGAAACCAGAGAGTAGTTTTGAGGTGATCTTTTCTTGCACACTTCAGAGAGTAGAGAGAGCGGATTCGGGGACTCTTTTGAAGCTCCTTATGTCACTAAAGGGGCTTCCACGTGACTTGAGACAGTGTTGCTTAATACACTAAACTATGGAATGAAGCGTCAGTGTTGCCTTCGGCGCCACATTGTGCTTCCGTCAATTGTTGTAATGCGCCATTTAAAGTTCAAACAATTTCAACTTTGAACCCTTTGCTGCTGTCCTTTCGAAACTGTAGTCAATGATTAATAGCAAATTTTCATAAGTCCAAAGTCTTTGCAGTGGCAGGTCTAAATTTGCACCAAAGTGATTTTCACACTTTTTAGCCTCATTAGTAATGATTAATGCTTGGGTAGCTGCTTGGAACTGTTGCTTCCCAAGATATAAGCAACTCATTACGTAAACTATGGTCAAACTAATAATTTTATTAAAGTTGTTAGCTCCATTACAAGCTACTAACGAAAAGAGGCAAACTTTATTGCTGCTATTTAAATTTTGCAGAATTCAGTAATGTCACTTGATAATTATATTTGTAAATAAAGTGGCATTCCCTTTTTTTGGTGACATACCCAGATTTGTGTTCCCTGGTAATAAGATTTACATTCCATTAGATTAAGTTTTGTGTTCCCTTGGAATAGTTTGAGTTAGCTCACATTTATTCTGGGTTCCCCTGCACTACATTTATCCATTCCCTACAAAAATGAACCATGGTTTTTCTATGGTGACCATAGTTGAACCATGGTTTTTGTGATATTACACTGCTACCCATTGATGAAAACGTAGCTTTATCTGGAAAAGCTTCACTATTGAAAATAGTTGACCTACTGTCACACTACAGAAAAATTTTAGTCAAGTTAGTAGAATTGCTAGTTTTAGTTACAGTAACTGCTCCCCATCAATCCTAATTGATGTATTTTACACTACAAAGCAACAAGTAATTGTTTAAAACTTAAATATGAAATATCTAATCATTTGTATTACATACGTTTCTGAGCGTCCCCAGTTTTGCGCAAATTCAAATTCAACAAGAATATCCTAATGTAAACAACAGTTTTATTACTTTATAATACTAAGTCCAAATACATGTTTTCAAAGTTTACTTTGCACACCTGCAACTTTCTTGCCTTTTAAACTTGTAAAATCGCCCCTCCGTGGTGATTTCTTCAATGTTCGACATGTAAAGGGCATATGGATTGCACGGTATACCAGTACTAACAAAATACTACGATACCAAAAAATATAAAATGGTACGATATAATCTTGAAGTCAAATCAAGTCAAGTCAAGTAAATTTTATTTGTATAGCGCCTTTCACAACACACATAGTTACAGAAGATCAGGCATTAACCGACAATAAAACTAATGTCTATAATGTCGATGAATCATCATTCTGTAATTAGATAAAATACGACTGTTTATCGTGTTTAAAAATAAGTAATTAAATAGTATTATTGTATTAATAACCCCAGTGAGCAAGCTGAAAGCAACTGTGGCAAGGAACACAAAACTCCATAAGATGTTGATTAATGGAGGAAAATAACTTTGGGAGAAACCAGACTCACTGTGGAGGCCAGTTCCCCTCTGGCTAACATTATGAATATAATGACAATATTACTTGTGTATAGTTAATGTCATGGTTTAAAATTATTAAACTAAGTAAGTGTTAAGGGTCAGTGTTTAAACATTGATTGTGTTTGAACTGTAAGATTAATGACCAATGTCTTTGAAGTCCATCTTGGATTAACTGCAGAAGTTCACATAGACACAATTGTCCTTGTTAATTGGCTGATGAAGGGTTTTGTTGGCAATTGTTAGTCTATGCATTCCATTTCAAGATCGTAGTCATCAATAGACTGAGGTGATGCAGGCAGAGATCAGGGATGTGAAACGCAGTTCAACCTGGCCGGTAATTTCGGTGAGGTTCGGTGTGGTCCATCGTAAATCCAAAGTTCAGACAACGGCATATGAAGTATCCCATGTCTTATGGTTAGAGTTGGCATCAGTTCATACTCTGAAGTCCATCATAATAGAATGAAGTGATGTATGGCTGGCACCAGCTGCATTTAGTCATCATCATTCAGCGACATGTAGCAGTGGAGTCCAACACGAAGCATGAATGGAGTTGGATCCAGCTGGTTCTGGTGACCTCAGGATAGGAGTCTCAAGGTTGAGACAGGGAAACAAATTAAATAAAATAAGCATAGATGCCATTCAATTTATTGCAGAGATATAAATCATTATCAATGTTTCTGGTTTCTGGTTCCGGCAGACTAAACTAAAGCAGCCTAATTGTGGGTTGGCGTATAAATTAGGTGTATGCCTGGCTAAATAGATGAGTCTTTAGTCTAGACTTAAACTGAGAGAGTGTGTCTGCATCTCAAACAGTGTTAGGGAGATTATTCCTTAGTTTAGTAGCCAAATATGAAAAGGATCTTCCTCCTTCTGTGGATTTTGATATTCTAGGAACTATTAACAGGCAAGAATTTTGTGATCATAATGAACGTGATGGAATATAGCATGATAGAAGGTCACTTAAGTACTGCGGAGCTAGACCATTCAAAGCTTTGTATGTAGTTAACAGAATTTTAAAATTAATATGGTATTTAACAGGTAGCCAATGTAAAAATGATAAAATGGGGCTAATATGATCATATTTCTTGGTTCTCGTTAGAACTCTGGCTGCTGCATTTTGAACCAATTTAATTTTATTTATTAATCTTGCTGAACATCCTCCCAGTAATGCATTACAATAATCTAGTCTTGAAGTCATGAACGCATGAATTAGTTTTTCGGCATCAGCAACCGAGAGCATGTGCCGTAATTTAGCAATATTTCTTAGGTGGAAGAATGCTGATCTCCGACTGGCGAAGCCGGACGTCATTAGTGCCGACATGGATAACAATTTTAGAAAATCTACGTTTAGCATTAGCCAGCACTTGTAAATTTGATTTGATGTCAGACGCTCTGGTCCCCGAAATGCAATTAACAATAGTGGCTGGAGTCTCCACGTATTTCCATGTTCCTTACAATAGAATCGCTGATAACAAGTGCTCTTTCAACATAATTCTCAGTGGGTGTATCACTGAGTGGTGTCTCTTCGCTGATAGAGTATGCAGCCGAGACGTCACCCAAATGCCCTGCTGCAGGGGCTCTAACTCATTAACCTTCTCCGTCAGCCTGAATAATTCCTTACATTTATCACATGTAAATCCCTCACTGCTGATGAAGGAGGCTATTGTAAACATGTGACATGCAATATAGGAAGAAATGCAGAGGAGAAAAAACGGGTGCATGCTGAAAAAATGCACGCAGTTTAATCGCGATAAAAATAGAATGCAGATGCAGGTGGAATATGCGCGCAGTTGAATCGCCATAAGAGAATAATACGAGGGAAACCAGATGCATGCTTAAAAATGGCAGATGTTAAGGATTAAAGGCTGAAAACAGATATATAAGCGATGCTAAAAAAAACTAGCAGGCTACAAACACAGACTCTAGTTAAGTGCCAGCAGCAACAGGTAAAATAAACACAGATTATTTTATCAGAATAAATACTCTCTAAGCTGTCGAAGAGCCCAGGGGCATACTCTGCACAAGTCATGCACGAGGGGGAGAAACCGCCGTAATGCTCCATATATCCACCGGCATACAAATTGCGAGGTGAATGGAACGGCAGTGGAACTTGCTGATTCAACAACGCTCGGCTCCAAAGAAAAAATCCGAATGAGTGGTTGTGAGCCAGCAGCTTTTATACCCGTATATCTGTGGGAGTGGCATGCAAATTCCACTCACCAATTCCTATTGGCCTAATCTCAAAGATCGGAGGTGTTTTGGGCTCCCTACATCGACACAACATCAAGTGAGTGACAGATAGGGAACAATAATGTGAAGTAAATGGTTTTATTATTATCATAATTAATTATAATAATAATAATAATATATAACTATTTATCTGTTGTCGAAGTATAGTTTTAGTATTTTAGGTAGTATTACAGTCTGTGATTCAGGACTGTCTTATTTCAACTTTCTGGCCCAGGAAGGAAAAGGTGCGAAATTACCCTTCTTAAAAAAAAATTGGTGTAAAATCGTGCCCAAAATTGTATATTGTGCAATGGGCTTAAGTCACCACAGCTTATTGTTGTCCTCTGTTGATGGCGGCAAAATGATGCCATGTGCACCACATTTCCTGCATGACTGCTGTCCACAGTTTGTGTTTATTTTGTTGGCCACGCTGACTCAAACATGTACTGTGGTGTTTAACATAATATTATACTGTTAAGGTAGAAAGAAATGTTCATGTCAGTTTATGGGATTTGTTTGTTTAATAGATGCTTAAAAGTAATTTGTCAATTATTTGTTTGAAGCCTGTGAATGACTATTGAATGCAGAATGCCCGCTTGCCCACATGTCCAAATAGCACGTATCCTCCCATCTCCAAAATTAGAAAAGTCAAGAATTGATGTACAGCCTTCACCTCTGACATGTGTAAACAGCTATGGAGTCTGTCTAATACACGATTGGTGCCAGAGGCTCATTTGACTGACTGCAATGGAGATGAATTAATAGATCCAAATGGATCCAAATGAATGAGGTGTCAAATCATCCAGCTTATTGAGGAGATTTCTGCTATGACTGAACGATCTGGTGAAAAATCCCATAAACTCAGCAATGACAAGGAATCAGTGGGATCATTTCTCTGGATCTTAATGTTATAAAGACATTGAGGAGGGCACTTTTGACTTGGGCTAGCAAGCAGCCTTTAAGTATCACCCTGACAACTACCTAGCCATAAAAACGTATAGCAACTCAACCCAAGAGAAGCAAAAACATTCCGTTAATGTTCATTATTCATAGTAAAGAGCCATTCTGCCCAATCATGTCTGATGTCTGTCTCTCTCTTTGTAAAAGTGTATCAGAGATAATTCTGAAAAAAAAAAAATCCATATTCAGGATTTGCTTTGAGCGATGCATATATATTTCATATCCCCTTAAGCAAAGATTAAAATGAAGCACAGGAGCAAAGCATTCACCTCAGTGGAAACTTACTGGCAGAACCCTATTTACAGTGTAAATATACTCTATATTAGCATGCCCTCTCCAATTCTAATGCCAATTCATGCCCAATGGAATAAACAGTAATTTATTATGATTGCAATAAAAACCTAGAACTCTTACTTGTCTACATGCTCAATTAAAACAGACTGTCTAACCAACAGTAGAAAACGAAATTATATCAGTGTGAGCAGCATGAAAATCAAGGACATGAATGTTGCATGAAACAAAAAAAGAGAATTATTTGATTCAAAATTCAAAAGGATTTATTCACAAATGAATATATTTTTAGATTCTCAACAGCCTGATATTGCATTATATGGACTGAAGACAGTTAATGACTATGGCCAGTTTTGAGAGTGACACTGCATTTAAATGTCAAAATGAACGTGGGAATACAGGAGTCACTCCCGAAATGTTGACGGTTCACTTAGTGATAAGCATAGCAACATTTTGGTGTCTTCCAACTTGCAAACAAGGAACATGGATGCCAACATAGATGTTTAGGCCATTTGGACAACAGAAAAGCGACCATAGACATTAACTTGGGATGTCCCTATACCGATACTGGTACAAATACACACACAAGGGCTCGTAAAAATGCTCCCACACCAAAAAACGATAATGTACGAATGTCATTACGTAAACAATCAGCGCACAAATTCTAATCGCATTATGTCCAAGTCAGATTATTTAACTGCAAAAGCTGCGGTTTAATGAAGAGACATATATAGTTTACTTTGCATGTGCAGTGTGCTTTAAATGTGAGCAGATCACTAGTGAATGTGTGGAGACAGTGTTGTGCAGGCTCTTCCTTTACTCATACAGTGAAAACAACGTCATGAGCATCGAGCACACTTTTTACAGTAGATGACAGTGAACAGAGCACAAATGCAGATGCACACACAGAGTACATACTTATTTAAAAAAATAGTAGGTTTTGCAGTTTAATAGTCACTAAGAGTCACGCAGCGACTGGCTTTTTCAGACTGAAAAGCTACCGTCATCACACAGAAACACTTCAAAATAAAAAATTGTTTGTTTTTGGTACCATTCAGAGTAAATTCTGAGACTGTTGTATGTGAAAATCCCAGAAATACTCAAACCAGCCCGTCTGACACCTGCAATCGTGCCACACTCCAAATCACTGAGATCACATTTTTCCCCATTCTGATGGTTTATGTGACCATTAACTGAAGCTCCTGACCCATATATGCATGATTATATGCACTGCATTACTGACATGTGATTGGCTGATTAGATAATCGCATGGATGACTGTTGGTGCCAGATGGGTTGGTTTGAGTATTTCTGGGATTTTCACACACAAGTTTCTAGAATTGACTCCGAATCCAGGTGGATGCTGCACACTGGTGGTGGTTGAGGAGAGTCCCCTGTTCACTGTGTAAAGCACTTTGAGTGTAGTGTCAGAAAAGTACTATATAAATGTAACATTAAGTCAAAAGTCTACGGTAACTCAGATAACCACTCTGTATAATTGTGGTGAGAAGAATATCGTCTAAGATGTGGGTTGGCACTGCTTTGGCAGCATGAGGGGGACCTACAGAATATGAGGCAGGTGGTTTTAATGTTGTGGCTGATGAGTGTACAACTCCAATGATGTATATTGGATTGCGCTGTGAGATGTTATTTATATAGCGCTTTTCTGACACTACACTCACAGTGCTTTGCACAGTGAACAGGGGACTCTCCTCAACCACCACCAGTGTGCAGCATCCACCTGGATGACGTGACGACAGCCATAGTGCGCCAGTACACTCACCACACACCAGCTGTTGGTGTAGAGGAGAGAGGACAGTTATAAAGACAATTTATGGATGGTTTTGTATAAATGCATTAAGCTGCTGCTTTTAAACAACGTACACTCTAGACTGTAATGTATGGGTTACATCTTGATTGCAGGACTGATGGGGGAAACTACAATGGAAAGACACAAACTGAAAAATGTCTATGAGTCACAACCTCTGTTTATGTGATTTTCAAGCACCTCTGAGCTGTCAGTGATCAAAGTGTCCAAAGTGATGTCACTGCATCAAAAACTAGTTCAGGTCTGGACACAGAACACAGATTTAAAATAAATTCAAGAGTCACTACCCAAAGTGAATTGGGTTGTAGTATACACTGATGTGCCAAAACATCATGACCACTCACAGGTGAAGCAAATAACATTGATCATCTCCTCACAAGGCCACATGTCAAGATCTTGATAGATCAGACGGTTAACGAACAATCAGGTCTTGTATTCAACATGTTGAATGCAGGAGAAATGGGCAGGAGTAAAGACCTGAGCGACTTTGACAAGGGCAAAATTGTTAAGTTCAGATGACTGGGTCAGAGCATCTCTGAAACAGCAAATCTTGTGGGGTGCTCCCAGTCAGCAGCAGTGAGTACCTACTTAAAGTGGTCAGAGGATTGAACAACCACAAATTGGTGATAGGGTGTTGGGCACCCAAGATACCTTCTGGTCTGAATTGACAGAAGGTCTACTGTGGCACAAGTCACAGAAATTTTAATGATGGTTCAAATTCACAGTCACACAGTGCATCAAACCTTGCTGCTTATATGGCTGCGTAGCCGCAGACCGGACAGAGTGCCCATGATGACCTGCCTGCAGTTGAAAGCACCTACAATGGGCATGCGAGCATCGTAACTAGACCTTGGAGTAGTAGAAGAAGGTCACCTGGTCCAATGAGTCCCCTTTTTCTTTTACATCACGTGGTCAGCCGTGTACATATACGCCATTTAACTAGGGAAGTGATAGCACCAGGATGCACTGTGAGAAGATGACAAGCCATTGGAAGGTGTGAAACACAGGGTCCGGCCATTCACGTGGATGTCAGTTTGACACGTGCCCTCTACCTAAACATTGATGCAGAGCAGGTACACCCCTTCATGGCAATGCCATTTCCTGATGGCAGTGGCCTCTTTCAGCAGGATAATGTGCTCTGCCACACTGCACACATTGTTCGGGAATTGTTTGAGGAACATGATGAAGAGTTCAAGGTGTTCCCCTGGCTGCCTCCAGATTCCCCAGATTTCAATCCGATTGAGAATTTTAATGTATATTTCTTGTCATAAAAAAATACTTTATATAATATAGTTAACATGTGAACAAATGGTTTGTCTGCTGTACGGTTTTTGTTTTAATAGCTGTAAAATACAAATGAAGAAATAATATCAGCAGTCCGGTTTGCCGGTGTGTGTGTGTGTGAGACAAGCACTTATGTAAACAGACTTTGCTGTGTGTATCGGATAATCATGCTCGATCAGCATGTTTTCACTGTGAGTATATGAGTTTTAAACTGTTATCGTGGTGCTTTTGCAATAGTTTGGCTGTCAAAAAACAAATGTATTATATGCCTGAAAAGAATGTTTGAGCTGTTGTTTGTGTGAATGAAAACCGCATCTGCACCTAATTAGCAGATGTGGCTGCATGCATGGGAAGATCGCATTTACAAGCTGTGAACTGTTATCGTGGTACTTTGGTGACAATTTGGCTGTTACATAAAAAAAAACATTATGTGCTTGAAGACTCTTTTAGTAGCTGTTTGTTTGGCAAATGTCAACCACTACTAATGTGAACAAATGGCAGAACGCATCGGAGGAAGATCACGTTTGATGTATTAACAGTGCTTATAAGAGCTGTAAACTTTTTATCATGATACTTTGGTGATGAGCTGGATATATGTATATAAAATAAACTGTGGTTCTGTGGTTTAAAAGACTGTATGAGTAACTGTTTGAGTGAATAAAAACTACAGCCTGTGTCGGCATGAAAGCGATTAGAATCAGGCTGCTTGTAACATAACTGGCTGTTGCAGAAACACATACAGTATGTGTGACGCTACTTTCAACTTTTTTCAGAATAAAGTCATAACCAAACAATTACCTTAACTCTTTCCCCGCCAAACACGGAATTTTCCGTGTTTTATGAAAAAACGCTTCCCCGCCAAACACGGAATTTTCCGTGTTTCCGTGTTTTAGGTGTTATACGGTAAGGAAGACCCCTCCGCATGTTTTGAAAGAGTACGCAACTCTTTGATCAAAGAAACAGACTGCGATCGTCTCAAACATGAAGAAGTGGAGTATTGAGAAGCTCAAAATATCAGACATAAACATGCCTTTTTATCAGCTTTTTGTCTGAAATGTTGTTTTTTGACAAAACCTACCCCTGGTCAAGTGGCAATAAAAAAAGAACAAATGAAGATAAAATAAAATCATTTTTGCCTAAAAGCAGAGGCTCAGATCTTTATTGTGATATATAGCATCTTCATATATTTATGGAAGAAAATATTCTGCGGGCCATTAAAGTTTAGCGAAAATCGTCAAAAACCCTGGCGGTGGCTGGCAACTTTTTTTAAAAAACGCTGGCGGGGAAAGAGTTAATCGCTGATGTGAATATAAATGTGGTCAACTTTAAGAGACGGATAGATGAGCTCTGATGTGAAATCATTTGCATTTACATTTTATGCATTTGGCAGACGCTTTTATCCAAAGCGACTTACAGCGCACTTATTACAGGGACAATCATCCCTGAGCAACCTGGAGTTAAGTGCCTTGCTCAAGGGCACAATGGTGGTGGCCGTGGGGTTCGAACCAGCGATCTTTCTGATTAACAGCCTTGTGCTTTAGCCACTATGCCACCACCACTTCCAAATCATCACTTCAGGTCAGGAATTTAACATCATGCTCAGGTTAAGGCTATAAATGAATACATGGATATCATTAATTGTGAATCGTGTGATAAATTAACATAGACATTTCGATATCCAGAGACGTACAATTAATGTAGAGTCGAGAACGCGCCCATCCGATCTGAAATCACACCGTGTGCATTTTCATTCATATGGTTTACACTTTAGAAATATTGGCTTTACAGAGTCATAAATGTGTTGTAATTTCGGATATGTTCATTTAAAATGTCACTTTATCCATAAGATGTTAGTTAATGGAGAAAAATAACCTTGGGAGAAATCAGGCTCACTGAGCTCCCCTCTGGCTAAACTACATGAATATAATGCCAATATTAGTTAATTGTGTGCTGTGCAAGTCATGGTTTCAAATGAGTAAACTACTGGATTAAGCACTCAGAAGAGGACTGGCAGCCATTTTTAACTGCTGAGTGTGTGTGGCTGAATGTTAATGGCAAAACATACAGCTGAATAATTTGCTTATTAATGCCACTTCTAGGCCTGACAGCACCACCTCCTTTCCACATATTAACTTACATAGATTATTTCAAACGCTTTTCTCAATCAGCAATCCTTGTTACGGTGAGTAAAAAGCATGACTGATGCCTCACCACCACCCACTGCATACGCTCAGAGCAGATATGGAAATAACAAGGCAAAACATAAATGTAAATTAAAGGGAGTTGCTTTAGGTAAACCTTGAGCTGTCTGCCCAGACAACGACGTTCACTCCTGGAATGCTAAGCAGCCACCGCTCATGAACAAACCTGCCTCTATTCAATTTCAATGGCTGTAATTTGAATGAATGAGAGCCATGTTTCATGCGGCGAACAGGAGTTTGTCTGGAGAAGAGAGCGGTGGAAGGAGGCTTGGAAAGAGAGATAAAGGCCATGAAAGTGATCGCCGCAGCTTGCGTGCACATGATAACGGCATGAAGGATAACAGCGCTATTTGATAAACTTTCACAGCCTTATAACCGCATCACAATGTGGAGTTTGGATTTTCTCTGTGGTATCACTCTGTTTGTTTGAGATACTGTTTGCAGTCAATGTTACAAATGATTTGCCCACATCTACAAATTTCACTGCTGCATGTCCACTAATGTGTGTATATTTGATGCTCTGAAATAATGTATAAAATATTGTAGGACATGTGCACTGCATAAACTATTAAAAATAAATCATATAAAAAATAATATAACTTCTCTTGATGTTGGTGTACCCCAGTGGTGACTAGTGCTTTTGACTTTAGTGCTTTGTCAAAAGCTAGTCTTTTGGTGTCTGCAGTGTTGCTCACAAAGCTGCTCAAAGTGCTACTCAAACAACACAATTTCTTAGCGAAAATAATAAAACTCAAAACAAAATAGTCAAAAATCCAATTGTGAAAGTGGAAAGAAATATGTTACATCAGATTACAAGTACTGTACCTCTGCATTAGGGTTGTCAACAATAATGTATTAGCTGGGACATCCTGTATTTTGGCTGAAATAAAGACGTCATGTACAGGGTGCCTATTGTCTCATAATTTAGTGGTGACGTGCTCAAGGGCCCCACACCTTGGTGGGATAACAAAATGTCCCGAATTGAAGGCATTATGTCCCGTATTAAAGTAGGAATATGCTTAAGGGGGAAGGGGTGGAGTTGTTAGGATACTCCCCAACATGAGTGGGACCACCATCCTGTATTGAAGCATTGAAAAGGTACAGTATCTCTGTGCTTTTACATTTAATTTGCTGTCAATCACGTACATGTCTGTTTCAGGTATTGGCGAAGTGCAATAGTTATGTGTGAAATGTAACACTTTTATTTCCTAAACTATTGAAATGCACTATGTAACTTTTATAGATTATTGGTACATCTTGCAAAGGGGTAACATTTAACATTAATGTAACACTTGAAATATTTTTCATATGAAACATGTTTTACCTATGTTCAGTATGGTTTAATGGTCACAGGGCTTTTTGGTATATTGGTATATACTTTAGTTAACTATAACTAGGTAAATTGGGACAGAACTCGAAGTAGACCATTCTTTTGAAATCAACATGACGAGGAAAGTGACAACACAAGTGAGTCAAGACATTACAGTAATGAATATAATAAAAAAGTGGCCTAATCCCTATAATCTATTTTGCTGCATGTTATAAATTACATAAATGATGAATTAAAATGCTCACCATTTGCCCAGTATTGGGTTAAAGCTTCCAATTTTATGCATACTACTATAACTATATACATTGTTTATAATGGATTTGTAAATGCTGTATAAATTATTTATGAACCCATTTATAATCCCTTAACAAAGGGAACATTAATGTAACATTAATGTAAGTCACCTTAATGCAATCCCAACTGTCCTACCAATACTCACACTCTATTTGTCATTCGAACCCTTGCCCATGTCCCTTGGAAGTACCCAGCCTGCATCTACTACACTAATGAGCCAAAACATTATGATCACTCACAGGTGAAGTGAATAACGATGATCATCTCCTAAAAAGGCCACATGTCAAGGTCTGGGTGGATTAGATGGTAAGCGAACAATCAGATCACAGATCTCAATGCAGGAGAAACGGATAAGAGTAAAGACCTGGGCTGCGTTTCCCAATAACGTTCGATCTTTGCGGTTAAGAGCGTTTGCCCTTTTAATCCCCCTCCGCTCTCACTGCAAACACAAAACAGCTGTTAGAGGTGATTTCCCACAGGTGTCAATCCTTAACGTACTTACTCTCATGGCCTCGTTCTCCACAGATGTCACTCGGCCACACCTCAATCACCACATAAGCATACATTGAATATTATTCCGTGTTATCGCTGAGTGCAAAATAAGGAGACGTTGGGAAGACGTGCTTTAGCGACATTCACCAATAAAATGGAGGTCTGCTCTTTACTCCCAAAAGTGAGAACGGTGACAGTAATGCTGCATGTGTGGTGCTACACAACTTGTAGTGCTGGCGAGAGAGCCTTTGGGTGTCAGAGAGGAAGAAGAGATGAGAATAAAAGTATCTGCTGAATGAAAAATGCTCAAGCAAGTTAATGACATTTTTCTTCTCTCTTTTTTTATATTTATACAGTTATCTCAATCAAGCCACCACTTTGTTGTTACCAACTAGTCCAAATAGTCCACACAAATTAATTATTTGCTTACTAAATAATCTATTCATCCATTTAGACTTTTATTTTTAATAATAATTACAATTATTATTAGACTTAAATAAAAATAATAAAACACATATCTTGATATTAAAGTCTCAGCATAAAGTGTAGCTTTTGGGATTTAAATAGTATAAAGTGTTTTGCATTTGTCCCTTTGCATAGTCTGTGTCCTCACGATGCTCTTAGCAGTGTACGATTACTCCAGAGCACTCATTACTCTATGAGCATTTTCAAGATCTACTTAATTTATGACACTTTTGGGAGACGGGCCGCAAAACTAAGATGAATCGAAAGTTGGATTCTACAATCAATTTAGGCTTATGATGCTTTTGGGAAACGAGGCCCTGAGTTACTTTGACAAGGGTCAAATTGTTATGGCCAGACAACTGCGTCAGAGCATCTCTGAAATGGCTTGTGGCTTGTGTGCTCCCAGTCAGCAGTGGTTAGTACCTACCGACAGTGGTCCGAGGAGTGACAAACCACAAACCGGAGACAAGGTGTTGGTCACCCAAGGCTCAAAGGCTATCCTGTCTGGTCCAAATTAACAGAAGGTCTACTCTGACACAAGTCACAGAACATTTTAATGATGGTTACAGGAGGAATATGTCTCAACACACAGTGCATCGCACCCTGCTGCATATGGGGCTGTGTAAATGCAGAAAAGTCAAGGTGCCCATGATGACCCCAGTGCACCGTCGAATGTGCCTACAATGGGCACACGAGTGTCGGAACTGGACCTTGGAGCAGTGGAAGAAGGCTGTCTGGTCCGTTAAGTCCCATTTTCTTTAACATCACATGGAAGGCCAAGTATGTGTGCACCGTTTACATGGGGAAGTGATGGCACCAGGATGCACTGTGAGAAGATGACAAGCTGGTGGAGTGAGTGTGATGCTCTGGCCAATGTTCTGCTGTGCAGTGTTGTGTCAAGTCACTAGATCTCAAGTCCGAGTCAAGTCTGAGTCCTCACTTCTCAAGTCCGAGTCCAAGTCACCAATATTGTGTCCGAGTTGAGTCCAAGTGGAGTTGCCAATAACTGCATACAAGTCCAAGTTACGAGTCCTTGTCTATGTCATAAAATAAGAAAAAAATCAGTCTGTCTATCTATCTATCATCACAGTGTGCACCCCTTCATGACAATGGTATTCCCTGATGCCAGTGGTCTCTTTCAGCAGGATAATGCGGCCTGCCACACTGCGCACATTGTTTGGGAATGGGCTGATGAATACGTTGATAAAGATTTCAAGGTGTTGCTTTGGTCTCCATATTCCACAGATCTCAATCCGATTGAGCATCTGTGGGATGTGCTGAACCAACAAGTCCAATGCACAGCAATTTTATTTCTAAATTAATATACAGCCCTTATTGTATTGTAACTAGATAACACTGAAAATTAGAATCTATACATCAGAGTGTCATAGACAGCGTGTCCATCAATTTATTTATTTTATAAAATGAATGCCCTCTTGTGGTCTTTTTAGGAATGTTTGGACAGTTATTGGAATGAGCAGAACAATCATATAAGTGGTCTAAAATCACACTGATTTACATGTAACATGCTTGCATTAGTTATGGCAGCTGTAGTTACAGAGTTAAAATTCAAACTATAAAGATGCTCATAATTCATGTAACATTATGTAAATATGAGAGAATGGATCATCACTCTGAAGCCCTCCAGCATGAGTGCATTTAAGACTTTAAGATTCTCATTAGTTGAAATCTGTATTTAGATCCAGCAACAGAGCAGTACAATAACACTCTGATGCATTATACTGTGTCGACGGCTGCTTTGTTTTCAGCTTAAGAGGGTGTAAACTTTCACTTGATGTTAAATGGATATTTTCTTGCTAAGCATTCATGTATCTTTCATTTTGTCCTCTAGAAACTTTGACAAACCACCTGCACAGATCTACACAACACAACCCAGGATAGAGTTTGGCCCGGGGCCGCTGACTGCCAGGGGCTTCAAGCTGACGAGGCTAATGTTTTTTTGCATTACATATTATATTATCGGCACATTTCAACTGAACATAACATTAAAGAATGTTGGTATTTGGTGTGTCTCTCTTTTGGTTTAATGACAGCATACACTGGAGTTATGATGAACAAAACCTGATGATTACTGTTCATATTATTAGGAGAAAACCTTTGTAATGAGTGCACCTAGGCTATTGTTCTGAAAGCAAAAAGCAACTAATAAAACAAGAAACTGTAGACTGTCATTCGCTCAACTGCGCAGCACGACCAACTCAAAGCAGACACTTTTATGAATAGTTTGTCTGCACTGCACACTTCTGCTTATGAGCACAGTTTCGTAACACTTAAATGGTGTGTGGCTTAACATTAAACAAGATGCATGAATATGAGGAAGTATTACTGCAAGAGGAAGATATGACACTTTTTACTGCAAGAGGGACTTCTTCAGCAATTGTGTTTTTCATCTCACATTTGCATTTCATAAAAATAAACATTAGGTTTAAGGTTTAGGGTAGAGAAGTGGGATTTATTGATTTAAAACTCAATAAAGCTGCCGCAATACATGTAAAGACTCGTGTAATATAATTTTGCAAAAGATCAATTTTCATGAGATCAGGCTGGAAATTACTCCCTTCACAGGAGTTTTGAACATCGCTTTAAATACAGATAGATAAATAGCGCTTGAAGGTGTGGCAATAATAGAAAAAACTTCAATAAATAATCTGTTATTGTAATAATTAAAGCAGCATATATTTTAAGGTTTTGATGATGGCGTAGTTCTGGGGGTACTCAATAGGTGGACTCTGGTCAGGATCCGGACCAAAGTACAGTTCAGTCTGGACAGAGATCTAAATCTTTGTGCTAGTTATCTGACAATTGGTTAAGTGATTGTGTAAGCATATGTGTATATAATGCGTGCTTATTCCTGTTCTCTGCGGGCTGCCTCTTTCCCCACTACAGAGGTGCCGCATAAAGACTGATTCACTGTATGCCTGCTACCGATACTGGCATCTTTCGCTTAAACACACAGCAGAAAACCAAAAATGAAGCAAAGTGATTCTGTCTTCATCTGTCTGATGTGTGATTCAGATGATTCAGCTAAGCCAGGTTTGTGTCCAGTATGCGCTCAGTCGAAAACACCCAGAGAACTACCTGCCAGACTCCTGGAACCCCTACCCATTCCTCAGAGACCCTGGTCCCATCTATCAGTAGACTGGACTGAAATATCCTGTCCTCCCGCAGGATTTTGAAAGACATCTTAAATTTGCTGAACAAAATAGTCAAAAGACGTTTGTAACGGATTATCATTGTCCCACACAGCCGATGCCCAATCCAGCACTTTATTAGTCTTTATCAGCCTCTGCATTTATCAGCAGAACCATTACATTTATTGGGTAGCGCAAATATTAGACTCAGCTCTGGTTGACGGGAGTGATTGAATGTACTGGGTTAGATGTTTGTGGCTGCTCGCAGGTTGCCCTTGAAACCCTTGTAGTATGTCACTCTGGTATGCGTAGGCCACTTGGAACTGTGATACTTTTGCTGGATTCATTTCAGGCGAAGTATTCTATAATGACCTCAGGCTTGGTGGTGTGTTTAAATCCATTTGCAGAAGTTTAATAAATCCAAATCAACAGGCAGATTGATGGTAAAAAATACAGGCAAATGTTGAGGATCAAAATAGACAATCAAAATGGGCAAACAAGGCAAAAACAATAATCCAATAAATGTGAAGTCCAATAAACAGGCAAAAGGTCATAACATGAAGTTGTCACAATGGCAATGGAGAAAATGCTCAGTAAGGCAGGTAAGACTGGAAATACTTTGCAATGTGTTGTTGGAAAGCATAGTTTTTTTATAGATAGTAAGCAGGAAATGGCTGTAGAATAAAATGGAGTGTGATCAGTATTCGGGTGAGGGCTCCCTCTGGTGGTTGGAGGAAGCAGATGTTACAATATATATATTATGAATGTAAAAATATTTAAAACACAAAACCTGGACTGCTGTCATTTAGCTTGAAAACGAAAAGATTATTTTTATTCTTATTTTTTAATATCCATATCCAAGACCCCTCGACTGATGTAGTCTTGATTAAATATTTTAATCTTTTGGTAGAAAATCTCTCAGACCCAACTACTTTGGTTGTCTTTGGTCCCCAAATGTCCTAATCCAGTTTGGAAGAGACTATTTTGACTGTTTAGAATTTTTTACAAAGTACTATTGCTGCCAACGTGGCAAAAACAATTCAAATGTATACATTATATAATGTTATAGCCATATGACACTGTGTAAGTTAAGCATTGATATCTGGACTTTGCTGGGAAGGAAACGTAGAAATCAGACCTCTTGGAACTTTAATTGACATAGTTGGTCAAGGGATCTGATTACCGTATTCAATTTGAGAAGTCCCAAGTTCAAATGCCAGATGAGAAGTCTATATTTTGTATGTTTAATAATCCAAGAAGCATCCTTTTCACACATTTGGCCTCTGGCAGATGAGGAGATTTTTTTCATAGGCAGACACATAGCAGAAGAAGTGGAAGAGAAATTATATCAAGCTGCTTGGAAAATTTTAGAAATGACCAAAGGGTCAAGGTTCGGTTAACTTTAGCATTTAGTCACTGCTGGTAAATAACTACATACTTATAGGACCAAAAAGAATGTTTCTTTAATAATGCCCATGTAAAAGTGGCCATAAATTCAGACATAATAAAACACAAGCATCATATAAATACACAGGCAAGAAAAAGTATGAACACTTTGGAATGACCTGAATTTACGTAATGTAGTCAACAAAAGTTAATTAGGGTTAGGAGTTGGCAAACCTGGCATCCAATTAATAAAGTGAGATGGGAGGCATGGGTTAGAGATACAGTTGTTATAAAAAGCACTCAAAGTAGTATGAGTTTGCCATTCCCAAGAAGCATTTGCTGATGTGGACCGTGCATCACAAAACAAAATTCACAGAAGACCTACGATCAAGAATTGTTGTTTTACATAAAGTTGGAAAGGGTTACAAAGTTATCTCAGAGATCATAGATATTCCTCAGTTCACACCTGAACAAAATGTATATAAATGGAGACGATTTAGTACTTTTGCAGCTCTCCTTAGAAGTGGCTTTCCAACCAAGATGACTCAAAGGGCACACTGCAGAACGCTCAATGAGGTGTCCATGGTAGGACACCACGAAGGAAGCTGTTGCTTTCCAACAAAACATTGCTGTGTGCATGAAGTTTGCCAAAGATACTCCACAACGCTACTGGAAAATGTTTTGTGGACTGATGAAACTAAGGTTGATTTGTTTGGAAAGAACACGCAGCACTACGAATGGCATAAAAACGGCATGGTATACCAACATGAAATCATCATCTCATCTGTGAAGTACGATGGAGGAAGCATCATGATTTGGGGCTGCTTTGCTGCTTTGAGGCCTGGACCGCTTGCCTTCATCAAGGGGAAAATTAATTTCCAAAGTCTCTTAAGATATCCTACAGCCTACAGGATAATGTCAGGGTGGCTGTGCGCCAACTGAAGCTCAGAAGAAGTTGAGTGATGCAGCAGGACAATGACCCTAAACATTGAAGTAAATCCACTAAAGAATGACTTCAAAAAAAGAAAATCGGACTTTTGGAGTGTCCCAGTCAGAGCCCAGACCTTAACCCAATAGAGATGCTGTGGAACGACCTCAAGAGAGCCGTTCACACCAGACATCCTATGAATATGAACTGAGCTGAAACAGTTCTGTTAGGAAGAATGGTCGAAAGTTCAATCTCAACATTGAGCAGGTCTAATCCGCAGCTTGGTTGAGGTTATTGTTGCCAAAGGAGGATTGACCAGTTATTAAATCCAAAGGTTCCCTTACATTTTCCAAAGCACTGTGAATGTTTAATGTGATGTGTTCAATAAAGACATGAAATATTATAATTGTGTGTGTGTGTTGTTAGCTTAAGCACATTGTGTTTGTCTGTACTTTTGACTTTGATGAAGATGAGATTACATTTTATGACCAATTAAAGCCGAATGGTTTGTCAACCCTTCGCTAATTACGAAGGGTTCACATATTTTTCTTGCCACTGTATTTAATTATATTATAGGAGATACTGGAGATTCTTTGAAAGGCTCTTGCAAGGGTAAAATGATCTGATATTATTCACTGTCCACTGCATTTGATGTCACAGATCAGGATAGTCACTAGTGAACTGCCTTCACACACTGATGGCCACCTTCATTCAAAGGGTAAACAATGAGGTCACTTGACAATACGTGGAAATACCGCTGTGTCTTTGCTATTGACTTTGTGTCAGGCCACCACTTGCCCTTTAGTTTCAGAGGAGTGTCTGGCAGAGCTCAGACTGAGATGAAAATGAGAAGAATGCTCAGAAGACGAGAATCAAGAGAAAAGGTCAGCGAATATTAGAGGCTTTTGAATGCAAACCACCTCGACACACACAGAGGGGCTATCAAAGCTGCCTCGACTGAGGAAAAGTCAACTTTCCACCTCACATGGACTCTTTCTCCTATGTGTGGCATCAGAAAATCTTCAGAAGAAAGAGATCTGCAGTGGACCTGTAAATGGAGGTGGTCTTCATGCGAGCTTGGGGTCTGTGGCTTTCATGCTCTGAGTGCTTTGAAATTTCTGAAGGGCCATATAAATCGCTGCTTTGCCTTGAGATTTTCAGTCTCAAGGGAAGCAATGGCAAGCACTGAAAGAACACAAGCCAGACATGTTCACAAGACAAGTCAAATCTCAGGTGTTTTAAGAACAAGTCCAAGCCACTGGCACCCAAGCACCGGTTCACATGCCGTCACTCCTCGGTCCTCAAGGGCAGTCATTTTGCAATATAATTTTACTCGCCTTAATGGCTTTATATTATACATACTTTTATTGTATCCTTTTAAATAACATTTTTAGTGTAATTTCTCGGTGAATTGATGAAATTTTAGACTATTTAAAATGTATTTTATTTATAAACTGATTTAGTATAAACTGAAAATATATATTGATCTTGAAACTTTCAAATTAGATTAAACCTTGTTTAAATTTGACCACAGGTAAGTTTCTACTTCGCATCACACTTATTGCTTTAACTGGAACATCACCTTGACTAATAGCATCTGGAACTATCCATGTTATAATGTTTTATTGAAATCATCCACTCTCAGAAAATAATTCAATAAATAAATAAACAGAACCTTTTGAGGTACAAGGGACATCACATATTAAGAATATTTATACCTCGATTTAGTTACATAACTGTAGCATAAGGACTGATGGTGCACCTTAAAAGGTACATTTATACGTGTTGTTCTTCTGGTAAGAAAAATGTACCTGCGCAATACCTTTTTTCCAGGCCACTAATGTTATCATCAGCAAATTCCTCCAAAAAAGTTGAGGACACATATGATCTGGTCTCTTCATCTCACGGTCTTCTAACTCTGTCTTCAATGTGACCGTGTGAAAATGAGCTTTGTTGTTGTGATGATTGAAATGTTACTAAGCACCTCAACTATGCCATTCACTGCTGCTCAGCTCCCTCAGGTTCGCCATCACAGTCCATTAAGTGTGAAGCTGGATCGGGTTTTCCACCAGGCTGGGCCCAAACATCCATCTTGTAACACTTTAACAATGCGCTTTACTGAAGGCCCAATACTTCAGGAAATCCACTTCTTCCCCTGAGATGTGAGGCCATCAGAAATGTGTCAAAACAGAGTGGACCAACAACCTTATACGGCTGAATATGGCCACAGTTCATCTCTGCTAGCGAGCAGAAAGCAGTGAAGCGATAGAGGTGTGATTCCTACATTGTTGGTGTGAAACTTAATTTGTCCCATGCCGGATAAAGTGTAGCTGTCTTAACAGTTGGCGTCAACAGGAGAGGAGATACCTCAAAGATGCAGCAGTGATAATTGCCACACTGCACGTTTAAGCTTGACTGAAAGACATTGTCTAATTTCAACATAATTGGCAGCTCATAAGTAGCGGCTCAGAGCGCTGGAGCTCTGTATCTCTGTAAACAATGATGCAAATTGCAGAACCTCCCTGATGTGCCTGAATCCTTAACTACTTAACAAGTCATCCATCAGAAAATCATTGCTCCACAACCACATCTAATTGTGTCTGAGCCACCTGTGGGCCGAGAGCTGGTTTCTAGGCTTCGCTTCTGATTGAATTGGAGCCACTCAAATGCATATTTATTTGTATTTTTTAGAAACAGCAGGAAAGGAAGTACAATGTCCAACATGTGTGCTTATTTCTTGTCATCTGTGCTGGTGTCTGCACGTGTCGTTACAGAAACATGAAAAGTGGGGCAGAGATGTGTGGGGTGGCGCTCGGACCAGCAGGAAGGGGTTTGCTTGTCACAAATTCTGCTCTTTTGTGTTGACAACCCTCCTTTCTCTGCACAGTCTATCTGTGCCTGCTGTGACCAAACTGAGAAAAGCCATATCAGATGAATCTGACCATCACAAAAAATAAATAAAATGCTGGAACAGAGGTGCAGGATTTAATTTTATCATGTAAGAATCTCGTACCTGCGGGGTTGTGCAACATTTAGAACCAAAACTAGAATGCTTTTTACATTTCAATTAATTTTCTGAATTTGAATTGAGGTAGAAAGCACTGAATTGTAATTCAAATGTTCACTCATTTTTTTCCTCATTTAAAAAGTTGTACTTCTAAAGAAATTAATAGTAATTAAGAAAAATATGTATAAAATCATGAGCACTCATGTGAGATGTAAAGTTCAGTCATATGGCATTGGTAACTGAAAACTACTGTTTGAATGATACAGCATCCAGGCCACTAGGTGTCAGTGTTATCCAATGTAAGCCACTTCCACATACTTCAAAACATTACTGAGTGCACCTTAAAGGAAGTAGAATTCAAATAAATGTATATAAACTAACTGGTCTCATTGAATCACATTATTAAAATTTTTGTAAAAATATTTTATATGGTTTATGAATTGATTATCTGCTGTTTTACTAGTGATTTGTAAGAAAAGTAATAAAAGTCAATGTTGTTGCTGCACCTCTAGTGTACATTTCACTCAGAATATGTTGCAATACGAACAACAGGCCAAACACAAATTATTTAGCAAGAATATAGGTACGGTAACGTGACTATATGAGACCAGGTAATTCAAAATCCATCACATGAATTTAACAGAAGTCAATTCAGAATTTTGCTCATCCTCTGCTCCTTTGGAAGTGTCTATCAAATGTGCACATGTAAGAAAGTCTTGTTAGAGAAAGACTCTCGGCCCACCATTGTCGAGTCCAGAAAGGGGTCTTATCAGTCCAACACACAAACAAGGCTTTTTCAGTTCGCCACTAATGGTCACTAATGGATTTAGTGTTCTGCCTGCCAGGCAGAGAAAGCAACTCTGGTGCTCATATGTGCATTTACACAAACTTGTCTGAAAAAGGGGGCCGGATGTCCAACCTGACCGTGATGTTTACCGTAGAAATCCTGTATTGGAACATCTAAAGACATTGAAAGACCATTCTGGCATGGGGAGTCTTTATTAACAATAACAATACAGTAGAAACCCAAACAATGTTGCATGGGAGCTTTGCTTTTAGTCTGTTTTATTTATTTTTTATTTTTTTATCCTTTTGCTTGTCATGCAAACTATTCGTTTGTGTAATTGTGTGAAAATCATTGGTGTTTGAGGTATCGCTACTCACATCATTTGAAAGGTATCATAAGCGGAGCCAAGTGGTTTTCGAAGCAGCTTACAACCTCCAATCATTTTTAAACATGTTGGAAAAATGTGTGTGCCGTCAGCTAGAAGTCTTGTGGTGTGTGCTGTTTAATGAGCCAATTTAACAATCTACCTGAAATTGACCAATCAACAGGCAATGCAAACCACAGAAGAAAAAACGAAATGTACTTTGACAGCAGCAGCAAGCCCTGTATGATATCATCCAATGTCTACCATGACAGGGTCTTTAGAGATGACATTTTACAGAGGCCTACAGTGATTTGTATAATAAGTCCATCATCACAGGTAAGACTATGGACAAAAACTACATTATTACTGTGGTCAGTGTTGGGAAAGCTACTCAAAAAAATTTGCTAGCCAAGTTATCAACTACTAAACAGAAAAATTAGTTAAGCCAAGCAAAATGCTACACTTCACAGAAAGTAGAAATTACACTACAAGCTACACTCCAAAAGTAGCCTGCTACATTTAAGCTACTTTCAAACACAGATGCACGGAGCATACTGTCATAGACAATGCATCTATCTAAAAGACTTATACTGTGCCATATTACGGTTTAGTGCAATACAGTATATAAGTATACAGTATGCTGCAATATGTATGTGCACATAAAAACATGCCAGTTCATATTTAGACATGCTACCTATACAAACTCATACCAATTTAAACAATTTAATTAGCATATTCCTGTATTAAAAACTCTGCATACATACAGTATACTATTAATCTTATCCTGTAATTCGGTGTCTTGCTGTTATATTTCTCTATGTACTGAAAGCTGCTGATCAGAGGCCAAATATCTTGTATGTGAGCACATCTGGGCAATAAAAATGTGATGGTAATACCATGGTACTTTGAAATACAACTACCATATTTATGTACCATTCTGTATTTAATTTGTGCTTTGAATTAATTCAAAGGATGCTTTATTACTATAATTAATAATAATTTGATATATGATTACCTTGAAGCGTGGTATATGTAAAAGTTATTCAAAGAATCCCATGGTAATTTGATATATGTTTACTATATTCATATACTATTGTATTAACATGGTGCTCCCAGGAAATGGTACATGTCCAAAAAAAATGGTAATGCCATGGTAGTTTTTTAATAGGTTTTCATGTAGGCTAATAAGTGTTTTGATGCTCTTTTGGTTGTAAAATTTATTTACCTGCAGAAATAGTTTACAAGCTACACACATGTTTAAATTTATAAAAACCTACTTCATCACTGGCAAATTATAGGATACATTTGCAGGTTTTGTTTCCATTGATTGTAGATCCATTGCAACCGGCGTTATCTTTATTGTCTGTGTTTTAATATATTCTTTGAGAGTATTGTCAAGTGAGAGGGCACTCCAAATTATCTAGCAGCGCCCAAACTTTCTGAGCCATTCAGATTCAATCGCGATCTGATTCAGACTGCTTTCTGATCACGTGGAAATTAGTAATTAATTTGCGATCTGACATATTTAGTTCCGACTCAAAACTGGCAATAGTAACACCGGGTACACGACATGATGTAGCGATGAAGCATTTGTCAACACGAAGCAGCTACCTAGTCAAAAATATAGCTTCGCTACTGAAAAGCTACTTGATTTATATAAACCATCAAAGCTACCACCTTGCTACTCAGAATTGTAGTAACGCTAATAGCATCACTGACTGTGGTTAGGTCAATAGTCTTTCTAAAAATATATAAACCCTGGTATTTACTATGAAATAAAAAACCTTATAGCCAAAAACACATATAAAAACTACAACTTTCACAATTGTAATGAAAACGAAGTCTAATAGATTTGCCCTATGAATCTATTGTTATCTTTTCCTGATTCGGCCGCCGGTCTGTGATGAGGTAGATCAGGGATGTGCAGCTGTGAGCTCCAGGGTAGAGCGAATTCTCTGTTGCTCGGAGATAACACCCAAACTCTCGTCTCTCTGTTGCAAATGATGATTGAGACTACATTCCTCTGAAGTGCTTGTGTTTATTCTTGTCATCAAAAATATCTCACAGAATATGAACATAAACGTTGGGGTGGGCAAAACTTAAAACTTTTCCCTCCCTTGCTCTTCTTACTCCGAGCAGCATCACTTGTCCACACACCCACAATACACTACCCAAAATCATCGAACTACAACAAATCCCACAATCTTTACACATCTTGCAGTGGTACACCCCGATTTCTCATAACACTACCCCCACTCTGGATGGTGATTAAATTTAACACCACTCCAGCACCCATGCAATTACCTAGGGGGTGAACCAATAGTGAGGATGATACAAAACTTTAGTAAGGATGATTTGTAATTTATGTTGGTGCATGGCACTGTGTTGTCTCCTCTTTATCTCACCAGTAATTTTTATAATGTTGTGGCTGTCTAGCTGTTTAAGAGGTTTTACTTCTACAGTGCTTGAAAGTAGAAATTTCTCTATAATGTAGAATTTAAATGTGTCATAAGTTTTATGGTCTCCACTGTGATATCGCGCATATAAAGGCTTCTCATATCAGACAGGTGCATCTGCATGGGACAATTGAAGTGTGATTTTGCGCAAACCACCACAGCCCACTTCAGAATGCTCGAGAGAAAAGATCCCAGAGCTCCTGAATAGTACAGAGCTGAACTTGTGCAATATCACGGTGGAAACCACAAAACTTATATGATTTGCTTACTTCACCCAAAGCGGCTAGTAAGAGTGACTGAGTTATGACCTCGAGTTACTACCCATTACTACTCGTGTTCTAACAGTATTTGGCAGGTGGCCAGATATTAATGTGAAGACCTACCTACTCCACAGTTTCTGGAGAGAAAGTCAGCCACAACCATGTGCGCCCCCAGACTGTGGATCACCTTGAATTTAAAGGGCTGAAGAGCCAGATACCAACGGGTGATCCGTGCGTTAGTATCCTTAATGTGGTGGAGCCATTGCAGAGGTGCATGATTGGAACAGAGGCCTGCCCCAGCAGGCAGTAGCAGAGGGTAAGAACAGCCCACTTAAATTGCAAGACACTCTTTCTCGATGGTACTATACTTTGTCTCACTGAGGCAAGCTTGCGACTAATAAACAGCACTGGCCGTTCCTCCCCTCCCACCTCATGTGAGAGCACCACCCCCAGCCACTTGCCAGATGCATCAGTCTGCAAATTAAAGGGGAGAGACAAGTCAGGTGCATATAAAAGCAGCCCCTAACAAAGTGCAGATTTTACCTTCAGGAAAGCCTGTTGGCATCACTCTGTTTACTGGACCGGATCAGGGCCACCTTTTTAGTAAGGTCAGTCAATGGGCTGGTGACATCAGAATAACTAGGCACAAACATACATGGTTCTCTATATGGTTCATGCAACCAGGAAGGGGTGAAAATGCGTCTGCGAATTCCGCTTGCAAATGGGCAATGTCTGTAAGCTGTGACAGTGAGAGGTGGTCTCCAAAAGGACAGGGATGAATGAATAGGATTTGTGAGTCACCTCCGGCCCGAGCTCCACCCTATCTAGAACTACCATCGCCAAGGCTACAGGCACTGCCTTCTTCCCGTTCAACATCCCATCGGTTTGCGCATGATAAACACTGGCGCAAATCAATTGAATGCCTAATAATTTACACTTTGCATAGTGTACGTGGTATGAATGTTGTGCCTTGATCAGTGAGGATTTCCTTTGGAATCCCCACTAGGGAGATCATTTTGAAGAGTGCCTCCGCAACACTATGTGCTGAGATGTTTCGTAGAGGCACTCCTTCTGGATATCACATTATAGTCCACCAGATCTAATACAAAGTGATGCCCGCATGCAGTCTGCTCTAATGGCCTGACGAGGTCCATGGCAATTCTCTCGAAGGGAACCTCAATCAACGGCATATGGCACCATTGCACTTTTGGTGTGGCCAGTGGATTCACCAACTGACATTCACGGCACGCAGTGCACCATTTACGTACGTCGCCATGACCACCCGGTCAAAAGAAACGGGCCATTATACAGTTCAAAATGTTTTTGGGACCTAAGTGACCAGCCATAGGTTTATAGTGAGCCGCATGGAAGAGTGTTTCTTTGGTACTAATAGCGGAGTTGTATTCTCTTTGGTCTGAGTGTCCTGCGCAACTCGATACACCCACTCTTTAATAATGGAAAAGTACAGATATGTGAGCGCAACATTAGGCTGGAGCTGTTACATTCACTTGGTCAAAGGTGTGCTTGAGGGAATCGTCATGTGTCTGCTCTAGAGGGAAATCCCCCTCAGGGAAGCCCCTGAGTCCGGGAATTCTCTCGTCTGCGTCATCATGATGACGAGCAGACGTCGACGGCCATGGCGATGCCTCTCCAGCCATAGTGACGCACGTCACATAGTGACGCACGTCACTTTGCAGGATCCATCCACATATATTACCCTCAATATATTTTTAAAGCCAGGCCAATTGGTTCCCAGAATTAGAGGATGGGTGAGGTGGGAATTAACCACAGCTTTGACTCTATGCCTTTTCCCCCTGAATCGTATCGCAATGATAATCACTGGATACTTGTGTATGTCACCATGATATTGGCAGTGCCGGGTTTCCTTGCAGCTCTGACAGACTGGCCCAGGCTTTCCTATCACACTCTTGCAGCAGTCTGGCCTACCCGGGAAGGAGAGCGGAGGGAGACAGGGTGAGTAGGAGGGATGGACAAGGGGGGTGACACACAGGGGGTGGAGAGAGTACAGACAGAGAAGAGGGAGGAGTAAAAAACAGTGGATTGTGGTCTCCTCGATATGCCGCCATGTAGTCCTCTGCTAGCTGGACGGCCTCTTCCTGTGATGCCGGGCGGTGACATTGGACACATTTGGACATACCTCGAGGAATCTGGGTGACGAACTGCTACAGGAACACTAGGTTGACAACATCCACAGCGCAGCAAGTTTCCTCCGACAGCAATCATTTCCGGCAGGAATTGCAGAGCTTTTGGGTAAAAGGGAAAGGGCAGCCATGCTTCCCAAAACTCAAAGAGCTGATGGCTCTTTTCAGGTCTATGACCGACCCGTTGTTGGATGGCCTTCTTCAGGTGTTGATAATTAAGGAGGCTGGCGGTGGGAAGTTGTTGTGCCGAAAGCTGCACCTCCCCAGACAGCAAGGACAATAAGGGGCTGCCCACTGGTCAGGAGGCCACTTCCATACCTCCACTGTCTTCTAAAAAGGTCCAGGAATGCATCAGTGTCGTTGTCCGGCCCCATCTTCATTAGGGCCGCGGGTGGGGTGGCTCTCTCTGGTGATCAGGCTCCGAAGCACCTGCTGGTTCTCCGCTTGTGCCTGGAGCAGGACTTGGAAACAATGTTCCTGGTTCAGGCGTATGTCCATAAGGGCTTGAGGTTGACTTTGCTGGATACTGGCAACGGTATAGTAGACTTAGCGGTACGGACTCCATAACAGCATTCTCCTTTAAAGCTGGGTTTTCGCCACCACTCTGAAAGATCTAAGTTTGTGGGCAATGAAGGATTCAGGAGACAGCAAACAGAAGTATTTTATTTTCTTCACATTCAGATAAAACAAAAGGAACATGGCTCTCAGTTGCCCATTTAAACAGGGTCTCTCATAGAATTATTCAATTATTGCTGCTGGTCATTTGGCAACCAGTTCTCTTGCCACTCTCTCTCTGGTGCTCCCTCCCTGCTCTGACATGCCTTTTCAGGTCTCCCTCTGCCATCACTATAATTAGAGACAGGTGTTACCTAGGTGACGATCCTTACCGCTCACTCTCTCTTTCTGTTAAGTGCGAACAAAAGTGCTTTTTTGTTAAGAAATATCGTTAATATTTTTCATTGAAACCTGTTGTAAACAGGGGTGTAAAGTAACGAATTACAAATACTCACATTACTGTAATTAACTACTTTTTCCCAAGAATTTTTGTTTAAGTAGTTTAAAAACTTTATACTTTTACTTGAATACATTTTAAGTGCTGTAACTGTACTTTTAGTGGGCTATTTTCCCACAGTCTGTGTTCGCTACTTCCCTGTACTGATTTTATTTTTATCCATCAACATGATTGGCTAGGGAGAGTCTCGTGACCCATACATATGTTATGGATGCCTCAAGCATAGTTTACAGATGAAGATCACGGCTGCACCTGGAAGGGCTTTTCGCTGTGAAAAAGGCCAATGTGTCATGTGAGTTTAACTTGCTCAAGCCAGATATCAGCATTAATCCTGCCTCTAATATGAAGAAACATAGAGGTAAATTTCATGTTTCTGCTTACTAGATTCTGTGTCTATAATGCAGCCTGTAATATATATATATATACACTGAGATTATTGGGTTGATGTGAGAGATTAAGGCAATGTTATAAATAGGACTTGGCGAGAAAACAATCTTGATGTTTATCTGAAAAAAGAGAGATATCGATGACACATGGAGTAATTTTCTACACTTGATCTACATCTAGAACAGAGGTGTTCATTACATTGATCGTGATAGCAAGAGCACCACTGGCTGATTGATCTAGATAAAATATAAAAGATTGACTTTTTATTTCCTGACTTTTATGTCCCTGTGTGCTGTTTGATTGACAGGCACTAATGTTTGAGCGATATTACAGTTACGTGCCTAAACGTTCAAATACACTTTATAATTCCGCCAATGCCCTTCTTCATGAGGCGTTAATGTAAACGCAGTTGGTTTGGTCTAAAATGAACACATGTTGGACATATCAAATGTTGGACTTGAAGTGTACATGTAACCGAATTGAACACAGTCTAGTAGGCTTTGTCATATAAATCTAGTAATCAAACTAAATTAACAAGGAAATAAGAAAACCACTCACTGATTTTGTCTGAATAACTTGAGTAGCTTTAAAAGTATTAATGTAATATAATACATTTAATAATAATATTTTGAATAATATTGTTTTAAAAAAAAAACAATTATAATACTTAATTTTTATAATGAGTTCATCCAAATGCGGAAAAATTTTGCATCATATGGCTTCATATGGAGTTAGGAAAATAAGGTGCATTTCAAACAGTTCTAAGATCAGTTCAGACAGACAGCACACTGGAGGTTAAGTCATTCACTAGATAGGGAGCAAGGGAGCATCCTGTAGCTTTCTATACAGTTAAGTGCATTTGCTCCTAAAATCTGATCAAAAGTTAAGTTTCAGATGGCAGATGATGTTTGGATCACTCAACATGTTTGACACACATGGGACAATGATAACCAGTACATAGATTCACAATTTATAATGGATCATTTTATTTGAACATGGTTGGCAGTGATTGGATGATGCTGGACATTAATTTGAATCAGAATGAATTAGTCAGCTTTATAGAAAATCTGCTGTAATGTCTCAAAAACATGAATAACCAACACATGGAAACATAATAAAGAATTTGATGAAAACAATTTGACTTTCTATAGCTTGATGTTATTTAAAATTTCACAATGTATTCTTGCTGTTCATAAATGTGGACATACATTTTAAGGAAAACTATTTGCTCTAGAAATGTTTATTTTTGTGCTTGTTTATTAGGTGCTACTAGTTACAGATCAAAAGGGAAATGGAAAATGCACACAGCAGTAACGCGGGACTCTCAGGAGGTTAACATTAGTAACCGATGAAAATGTACCTTAATGTAGAGTGGACACATATTAAGCATTTATAAAGGAGTTGCCAATATTAGAAACCTGTACATAAAGTTCAGTATGTTTTAATAGTCATCAGGCTTTATTATATGGCATATTCTCTAATATAAGAGTTTTTGCAACTAGAACTAGGCAACAGCACTGCATATAAATTATTTGTAAATTACTCATAAATCATTAATGAACCCCCTTTTTAATCTCTTAACAAAGGGAACATTAATGCTAAATATAATACAGATATATACTATACATTTTAACCTAAAATCATAATGTTAATATCCATTTGTCATCAACTCACCCAAAGGAAATATTATTGCTCATCGGCAAACCTAAACACTTTGAGACATTGTTGCTCTCCATTTAATCTCATTGCTGTCTAGGAGACTTATACAACTGAGAAGTTAACGAGACCTGATTTGTGATTTTTCTGATGGGCATGTATGGCAGAAAGGAAACCATCTCTGAATAGATACTTTGACATCAAAATGTTTGTTTTTGCATCAAGGTAGAATAAAATACATTGCAAAAAGAGTGAAATCAATTGTAAGTGTGGCATTTCAGAAGCTCCAGCAGATGTGGAAGGTGTCATACAGACAACAAATGCAGTGGTGCACAATCTGAGGATGCACTCACCATTGATTGCCAAGATGGCATTACAATCTGAACAGCTTCTTTATGTTTGAGCGAGTGCATGTCTCTACTTTGAGTTACGCTGTATGCATGCAATTCTGTATCCATCTGCCTGCTCTGCACCTTCGCCCGAGTGCTGGGAATAAGAGCGTGAAGACAGCATGTTAGGCCTAATCGAGAGATAGTAATGCAAACGCTATTCTTCCTCAAGTGCCACACTGTCGAGAAATCAGAACAAGCTGGAAGATGGAGGGCCATAAGGCAGAGCAACATCTGATTACCACGGCTTGCTGTGGTATGGAGACGCATGACTTATCAGGCCAGATTGCATTGCGAACGCAAAACACTCCACACAAGATGGGCACTTTCTGGTGAAAGCCATTCCTCAGCATTATTGATTAATTCCTTGTGAGAACTGAATTACATTCGATCCAATTTGCTTTGCCACACACTCTCGCTGCAGGAGAAACACTGCTGTTATTTACGTGAGGAGGCGCAGGTAGAGATGCCATTGTTGCCAAAGAAACAAGGTCTGAAATGAGCTAAAGAAAGAGTTGTATGACAACACACAGGAAGGATTCAGTGCTTTGATAATAACGCTGCTAATTTAATATGCTAATGTAGAAATCAATTTTATATAGAACATTTTTTAGTTTTTGCCTGTGGAAAACTTGATGCTAGGTTGTTGTGTTTGATCGCCAGGGTATTGCTATGTTATTGTGAAGGTGTTCCTGGGTGGTTGCTACGTAGCTGCTTATTGGCTCAAGTGAAAAGAGTCCACCCTCAAGTTTCTCTGAGATTCTGCTCTCTAGATATCTGTAGTCTATCAGATTTTGTCAGCCAGGTGAAGACCTCTCCTCAATAAGCCACATGATTTGAGGTATAATTCATGTCTGTAGAACAAATGGTGAGGGATGAAGTTTAATAGCCAGATAATTCTTGAGGCAACCTGGAATTGCATTAAAATGAAACCCCTTAAACTCCGCCCACAATTTTTCACAACTCCAATTTAAAAGCTCACATTCACACATACTGACGACTAGTTGTAAAAAGAATTGTCAAATTTTTCTGAGAACCAACCAAATAGAATAAATAAATGAAAAAAAAAACTCAAATTATTCATAAATAATAATGTATGTGTTTATAATCTTATGATAAACAGAATATTTTTTGAAAACATGTTCTGTTCACTCTACCTAACTTTGAAAAGTCTCTAGAAAGCACTTGAAAAAAGATCACATTCCATTACACGGCTGAGGTGCCTGAGCACCAAATCCCTGTGCATACACAGCAACTCTCGAGAGTGTGCTGGAATCAGCCAGTCATCGAGGTAGTGGAGTTTGCGGATGCCCACATCCCTTAATGGGGCAAGAGCTGCCTCTGTGACTTTCGTGAAGATGCGAGGGGACAGGGACAGGCCAAAGGGGAGGATCGTGTACTGATACGCCTGGCCGTCAAAAGCAAACCTTAGGAAGGGTCTGTGTCAAGGTAGAACCGAGATGTGAAAGTACACATCCTTCATATCTACCGCCACAAACCGATCTTGATGCCGGACGCACGTCAAAATGTGTTTCTGCATCAGCATCTTGAACAGGAGTCTGTGTTCAGAACTTCCAGGTCCAAGATTGGCCGCAACCCACCGCCTTTCTTTGGCACGATGACGTAAGGGCTGTAGAACCCTTTCCTTATCTTGGCTGGAGGGACAGGCTCTATCGCGCCCTTGTGAAGAAGGGTCGTGATCTCCACACGCATGGTGGTGTTGTTCTCGCCCTGCACAGAAGTGAAGTGGATGCCACTGAACCGGGGCGGGTGCCTGGCAAACTGAATCGCGTAGCCAAGTTAGATGGTCCTGGCCAGCCATCGCGACGGATTGGAAAGCATTAGCCATGCGTAAAAGCTCTGGGCGAGGGGCACTAAGGGGATGATCGCGTCTGATGTACATGGGGGTGGGGCCTCGTTGAGGGGGAGGGGGGGGCAGGCAACGCCGTGTCGAGGAGCGTTGCTTCGACCCGAGGCGGATGTGCTGAGGGGGAGCTCAAAGCACTTACCTTGCTCTGCGAAACCGACATAGGGCAGGTTAGCGACTGAGAAGGAGGGCCACTTGGGCCGTCCTCGAGACTTGTCACAAGAAGTTGGCTGTAGGTTTGGCCGCATTTGCGGGGCCCTGGCTGCGGGTGCTCAGTATCCAGCGGCCGTGACAACGGAGGCTGTGGACACCGATTATGTGACCCAAGGAGTGAGGAAACTGCTCTTTTTTTGACAATTATGGCAAACAAAAAGGAAAAGGAAACTAAAGATTTACCTCCCGGCCCTCCACCAGGGGATGGAGTGGTCTGTATACAAGCTCCGTAGCAGATGTCTCGCTCCCTGGATCGTCCGTCTCAGGGGCGCTTATGAGGCTTCTGGTCCTCGTGCCTGCACAGGAGATGGGGGAGGGGAGGGGGGGGGTCAGCTTGATGGGGCCGAGAATTGGGCTCAGGCTTACTTTTTTAAAATACAGTCAAAATAAGCAATATTACTATATTAATTTTGAATTCAACACAGTTCACTTTCATTGTCCGGAAAGATGAATACAAAAATAAAGTCACATGGGTTTGAAAAAGAAACATGAAGGTGAGTAAAATATGACAATATTATTTTTTAATCAGTCCTTTAATGTCAGAACTGTTTACATGTTTATCTTTAATTAAAATCCTCATCATAGCTGTTTGTGCCTTCATTATGCCAACAGTAAGAAGTAATCAAGGAGTCTTTGTTTACAGGTGAGCTCATTAACAAATGTCATTGGTGAGGAGTTTGTGATGCTGACATGAGCTGCCATTACATGTCTCTTGGGGTGTCAAGGAGTGTCTGATAACTAGAGACATTGAATGATGAGTTGTCATCAGCTCCAGACATTAAGTTAAAACCAGACATTTATCGAGTTTGAAACAAATTCAGAACAAATGCTTCTGACTGGGGACTGAGTCATTCTGATTCATTAGCAATTCTGGTTTAAATTCTTTTAAATTATTATTATTATTTTAATAATTTGAGTGCGCTTAGCAGCCTGTTGTCACAAGACATAATTTTGAATATCAACAGAACAGTTATAACATTGTAGATATTGCAAAGGTTTCTGAAGAAAATGAAAATGTGTTTGACCATGCAAAAGTCACTTCTGCAATGCTCTAGGTTGTTGCCAGTTTGCTAAGGTATTCTTGTAGCTAGGGCATTACTAGGTGGTTACTAGGGTGTTCTGAGTGGTTACCAGGTTGTTGCTGATCTGGGAAGTTGCTTGGGTGTTGCCAAGGCATTCTAAGTGATTTCTAAGGCAAAGTAAGTTTGTTCTAGGTAGTAAGTTCTAGGGTGTTACTAGGGAGTGAAAAAATGTCCCTCATAATGCATAATTTCTGATTGTTTCACAGGCCCAGTTTTTGTTTTAGACATTGGATTAAAAAAAGAGCAAGGGGCTGTTCACACCAAATTTGACCTTGCACTAAATAAATGCTAGACACAGCACCACAAATGGAGCAGAATGCAGGTGTCTTTAGAGACATTTTGAACAGTTGAAGTTAAGTTTAATTTAAAACGCTGTCTAAAACTAGAGGGTAAAAATTCTCCATAATGTTCAAAGATATCCATCTAGAAGATGTTTACATAGGAAAACGTCTCGGGTTATGACTATAACCCTTGTTCCCTGAGAAGGGAACGAGACACTGCATCGTTGAAAACGACTCTTTGGGGAACGCTCCTTAGCGTGCGCCTCTGAATTATGAATGAAACTATTCCAATCTTGATTGGTGTTGCGTCATGACGTACCATGTGACGGCATAACCGGATGCATAAAAGTGACGCCGGTACACACACACATTAGCCTAGCGATGAAGCAAGCCGCTCTCAGGCATTGAGGGGCGTGGCAGGACGACGCAGTGTCTCGTTCCCTTCTCAGGGAACAAGGGTTATAGTCATAACCCGAGACGTTCCCTCCGAGGGAACTTCGCACTGCGTCGTTGAAAACGACTCTTTGGGGAACGAATGCTCACTAGGCCACGCACCGAAAAAAGGCCTGCCCTAGAGTGAAACTGAACTCAGGCACTCAACTAGGACGAGAGCACACGTCGCCAGGCGTACTAGGGAGGTGCAGACTATAAAACCTGATGAAAGTGTGCGGGTAGCCCAACCGGCTGCCTCACAGATCTCCTGGAGGGGCACTCCCGATAAGAGAGCCCTAGAGGACGCCATGCCTCTAGTTGAATGAGCCCTTATGGCCAAAGGTGAAGGCAAATTAGCACCTGTAGGCCGAGATAATAGCCTGAACAATCCAATTACTAATGGTTTGTTTCAAGGCAGGAGCCCCTTCTTAGGTGACCCAAAACACACTAACAGTTGGTCCGACCTCCTCCAAGAAGAGGACCTCTCGAGGTAAATGCCCAAAGCTCTGACAGGGCAGAGCAAATGGAGCCTCTCTTCTTCTGCCGACACATGAGGTGGAGGATGAAAAGCCTGCAGGACCATAGACCGTGCCGCGTTAGAAGGCACCTTAGGCACATAGCCAGGTCTCGGGTGCAGAATGGCTTTAACTCCGCCAGGGTCAAACTCCAAGCAAGCTGGTGTTACTGCCAGGGCTTGAAGATCTCCCACCCTCTTTAGAGAGGTAATAGCTAAGAGAAAAGCCATCTTGAACGTCAGGTCCTTGGGCTGAAGCCGACTGAAGGGGTCCGAAGGGGGCCAGGGATAACCCTTCGAGAACCACCGCCAGGTCCCAGGCAGGAACCCTGGACCTGGTTGTCGGTCTCATCCTCCATGTACCACGGAGAAAACGAATGACCAGCTGGTGCCTCCCCAGAGGCCCATCACTCAGTGGTGCATGGAAAGCCGAAATGGCAGCCACGTACACCTTAAGTGTGGAAGGGAGAGACCACGAGAGAAACGATTTTGAAGAAACTCCAGAACTGAAGCCACCGGGCAGTCAACTGGATCTAATTCATGTTCTCTACACCAAGTGGAGAACACATTCCACTTGAGGCCATATAATCTCCTAGTAGACGGAGCCCTAGAGCCAAGTATGGTTTCAACCACCCCGCTGATAGACCAGCATTTAGGTACTGAACCCCCTCAGGGGCCAGACCCACAGTTTCCACAGCTCTGGACGAGGGTGGAAAACTGTGCCCCTGCCTGAGACAACAGATCCCTCCTCAGAGGAATCTGCCGTGGCGGAGCTATCAGGAGTGAAATTATGTCTGAGAACCATACTCGGGCCGGCCACATCGGAGCAACCAAAAGTAGACTGATGCCCTCTTGGTGGACCCTTTCCAGGACTCCCGGGAGCAGAGCGATCGGGGAAAATGCGTACAGGCGAGGCCTCGGCCAGGCCTGTACCATGGCATCCAACCCCAGTTGGGCTGGATGTGAGAGGAAGAACCAAAGTGGACAGTGGGACGTCCCTCGAGGCGCGGATAGATCCACTTCCGATGGTCCAAATTTGTCCCCTATCGACTTCACCACCTCTGGATGAAGTCTCCATTCCCCTGGCCTCAGCCCCTGCCTCGACAGGATGTCTGCTCCCTGATTCTGAACCCCCGGAACATACATTGCTCTGATAGACAGTATTTTCCCTTGGGACCAAATAATTATCTGATGCGCCAGTCTGCACTGAGGGCGCGATCCGAGTCCCCCTTGTTGGTTCAGATAAGCTACCACTGATGTATTGTCCGAACGTACTAGGACATGGTAACCTTAGATGTCTGGAAGGAAGCTCCTCAGAGCCCTGAACACAGCCAACATCTCTAGACAGTTTATGTGCCAAGAATGATGATGGTCCTGCCACAGACCCCTGGCAAAGCGGCCGTCCATGACCGCACCCCAGCCAGTGAGGGAGGCGTCTGTCGAAACGGTTTTCCGGCGACATGACGCTCCCAACACTGGCCCTAGGGACAGGAACCAAGGTTTCTTCCATATTAGCAGAGAACGAAGGCATCTGCGCGTTACTCTGATTATACTGAAATGGATTCCCCTTGGGGAAAACCCCTTGGCTTTCAGCCACCACTGGAGGGGCCTCATGTGTAGAAGGCCCAAAGGTATAATGTTGGATGCCGCTGCCATGAGGCCCAGCAGTCTTTGAAACTGCTTTACAGTGATGGCCTGGCCTAGTTTTAACCCGGACACCATCAGCCAGAACGGACTCGATACGTGCAGGAGACATGCGTGCCTGCATCGTAACCGAGTCCCACACAACACCCAGAAACGTTGTGCACTGGGATGGTTGTAACACACTCTTTTTGTGTTGAGTCTCAACCCCAAACTTCGAATATGGCCAAGGACGACATCTCGATGCCGAACCACCATTTCTCGAGACTGGGCCAGAATGAGCCAGTCATCGATAAAATTCAGTATCGCGGATGCCCTGAAGTCTCAGAGGAGCAGGAGCTGCATCCATACATTTGGTGAATGTGCGGGGAGAGAGTGCTAGGCGAGCGGAAGAACCCGATATTGGTAAGCTTCACCCCCGAAAGTGAACCTCAGGAACCTCCTGTGACATGGAAGGATGGGTACATGAAAATAGGCGTCTTTTAGATCTATCGTGACAAACCAGTCCTCGGATCTGATCTGACTCACGATGACAGGAATGGTAAGCATTTTGAACCTGAACCTCCTCAAAGGCCGGTTCAAAACTCTGAGATCTAAAATCAGCCTCAACTCTCCATCCTTTTTTGGAACTATAAAGTACCGGCTGTAAAGACCGGACTCCCTGTCTGAATGAGGAGCACGTTCTATGGCCTCCTTCAGCAGCAGAGATTACATTTCTTGTTCCATCACCTGAGCCTGCTCCGGAACCACTGTAGTCTGCACCACCCCAGAGAATTTGGGGGGGGCGGTGCCCGAACTGCAGTCTGTACCCTGATTTTATTATATGCAGGACCCATGCAGATATGTTGGGAAGATGATTCCATGCCTCTACAAAATCTACTAAGGGAACCAGCTTCTCGGTTGGTCTTGGGTGTTTTTCGAGCACTGTTCTCGACTTCCTGAAGCGAAAGACCGGCAGGATTTAGTCGATACGGTTTCTGTGACCACCATTGATGGGGGGGGGGGACAGCCAGCCCTCTGAGGTTCTACCACCTCGGTAGGACCTCTTTCCCGAAGCTTCTACTAAGGGAACCAGCCTCTCGAGGCTGGCCTCGGGTGTTTTTCAAGCACTGTTCTCGACTTCCTGAAGCGAAAGACCGGCAGGATTTAGTCGATACGGTTCTTGTGACCACAATTGATGCTTGTTGGGTTTTTTATTTATTTATTTATTTATTTATTTTTTATTTATTTATTTATTTTTTTTAAATGCTGGAAATTGATGTGGCCCGAAGCGTCAGAGACAGCGGAAACCAACACCGATTGTGTGCGGCCATGTAAGCTCTACTTATTAAAGCAGATGTATCTCTGCAGGGCTTACTAGGCAGCGCCGGGTTTTAGCCCATATCCCGTGCCCCCAAAACATCGTCTGTAATCAAACACTGGGGCTGGAGATCACGGGACGAATCGCGGTTTACCCCACGATCTCGTTTTAGATATCTTTGTGGAGATCGGGAAAAGCGGCAAACCCGGCGCTGAGGTTGTGATCTGTGCCGCAGGAAACGCACGTCTAATTTGCTTTCAACTTGCGTTCCCTGCTCATTTTGTGGCCAGCTAATATTCAGTCTGGCCACGCACGCATCACAACCTCAATCAGCTCCTCATAAGCTTGGCCAAAAACTGGCGTGCTTGGCTCACGGTCGTCCGCATCGATGCTGAGCATATCCACTTCCTCGAAGCAGTGAGCTCAAGCAACGGGACCTGATCATGGGCAGAAGAAGCGCGACGCGGGCTTCTGCACCACTCACAGTAGGCTCGGGATCCTCAAGCGAAGAATGAGAACGTGCGCAGCAGTCTCATTCTCATCTGCAAAATCCGCTGCGAACCCCGCGATTTCAATCGCCGGCTGCCTCAACAGACGCGGGACCAAAACCGTGGGGAACGCGAGCCTGACCGTGCTCATCAAAGCACGCCAACCGGAGCGCAGCACTCTCATGGGTAGTGCTTCACAACTTTCACAGGCAGATCCCTCGAGAGCTGCCTGTGCAGTAGCTGCGCTCCCAAACAGTTCACACATAAAGCGTGCGTGTCCCTACACGTAATGAAGCGAGGGCAGGGGTGCACGCACTTCTTGAACTGTTCGGTGGCCATAATATTTTTAAATCAGACAAACAACACCAAATAAGACAAACAATTTCAACATAGAGCGCTTACTGAAGAGCGAAAGCTAATGTGTGTGTGTACCGGCGTCACTTTTATGCATCCGGTTATGCCGTCACATGTTACGTCATGACGCAACACCAATCAAGATTGGAATAGTTTCATTCATAATTCAGAGGCGCACGCTAAGGAGCGTTCCCCAAAGAGTCGTTTTCAACGACGCAGTGCGAGTTCCCTCGGAAGGGAACAACTGGTGTGAACAGAGAAAAACAGTGCATCAAAACAATTACAAATTTGCTGCTAGCTGTGGCGACATGTACAATGTCAATGGGCTTGCCTGAAAATCATAACTCTGCCAGTTGCCTCATATTTTCAGAAGTTCTTAAAAAACAGAATTGATCAACAAACTAAAGTGATCTACTACAACAACTATTGAAGACATTTTTTGGCAACTTTTGAAGAATTTTTGTTTGTGGTCTTCTGGTCTTATCATGTACTGGATTTAAAATTGCATTGTGCCATATGGCCTAGATGGCAGCAGTTGTACTACGAGCTATTTCAAAACATAACACAATTTTTAAGGATTTTCAGCCTTTACTAAAATGAATGAGGTTTATCTGAGGTAGAATGTGAGAAAACATTATTTTGAATGTTGCCAATCATATATTTTCTTGCAATTAAATGTATTATTAAATAATGGAAACATGTTTCCATTATTGATATTAGCCACTTTACAGTACCCGCCAGCTCTTGCATAAAGATACGCACCCAAGAGAAAATCCCAAGAGTGTGTTCAGTGCATTTTAACAATTTCAATAAATGGTCAATAACATCAGTCAGTGTTTTATGATGCACAGACAGGGGCTGGGTTTCCTGAAGCACTAAGTAGGATGTTAGTAGCACTTAAGTAGTACTTAATCTCTAAGGCGTGTTTCCCAAAAGCATCATTATCTAAGTAGTTTGTAAAACATTTGTAAATTAACGAGAGCTTTGAACCGCTCTTAAGTCCATTAAATGCAACTTAAACATACCTTTCTAGCATCATTCACAGTTTATCAAATCCAATGGGACATTTCATAAATTGTACTAATATATTTTGATCATTGGAAAGCCATTGTAAACTATTGTTTAAATAAATTGCATTGAAATCAGTAGGCAGTCTCCGCAGTCTGATCATGTAACATGATAGGTCTTAATTTACATGACACATAATACAGTATAGCATTATATTAGCCTTCTTTGATAAGCATAATTGTAATGAAAATAGAAATATGGCATGTTCTTATTAAAGAGATTATTTAGGAAGACATGAGCAATGTAATGTGACCATGCAGTTTAAAACTTTGTAACGGTGGCTGCCCCAAATCAAATTTGGGTTTTTAATAAATGTAAATTTAATTTAAATTGTTCGGGTGCCAGACAAGTCAAAACTTGTCAAATAAAAAAAATATATATGGAAGTTAAGTTTCCCCGAAAATAGCTCAAACCACGGTTACACAAAAATGAATCCCTTCCAATACCCACAATAACAAGATGGGGCTTAAATGACACACATTCACAGATTGAAGGGTTTCAGTCAAAAAATGGTTATTTATGAAAATATTTAAACCAAAACCAAAAACAAAAAAGGTTACACGAAGGTCAATTTTTCACACAGAGTTTGTATTTTTTTTTTTTCTTTGCCTCACATGACAAAAATAGTCAGGACAGTAAGATTGCTGCAAGTTCAATTCAAGATTTCACAAACAAAACCAAAATTCACAGGAGTCCTTGATTCATTAATGTCTTAAGTTCGTTATTTTTTTCAAACTCTGCCTTTCGTGGTCAATTCCAACAAAAAGAAAAGAAATGGAAAACAAACCAAAGATAAATAAATAATCAAAAAAATATATATATATTTGGGGTGTGCTCGTGTGTAATGGGCGTGTATGAATGTGTGTGTGTGTGTGTTTGTGTGTGTGTTTGTTTGGCCGCGTGAAGCAGTCTGTGTAGCAGCCGCAAATCCAGGGCCGGGGAAAGGTTTGGAGATTTGCCGTGAGGTGAAAAGATGATAGACATCAAGACTAGTACCTGAGGCAGGCGAAGCAGGCTGGATAGTGTTGCACCAGGCAAGCGAAGCGAACCATGCAGAGCTCAAATCTCCGTCACTTTGGCGATCGCACCCAGTCAGCGCATACACAGAAATTTCAGCAACAATAGCAACGAAGTCCTTCAGGTAACTTGTGTCCCACTTCGATAACCTACTCGTTTGTTTGTTTTTTATTTTTTCTCTCTCTCTCTTCCGTTTCTAGCTCTCTTTTATATTAAATTCCCTCATTGGTTTATGCCCATTAGAAAGTGAAAAGCTGGTATGGATTTCTTCCATATCGCCACAACTTAATAAATATATATGCCTAATAAATAATACAAATTTGGTTAACAAAGGAGATTAGAATGAGAGTATGCAATGAGAGATTCACTCTCTCTATTTTCATCCTCCTCCTCTTCTTTCTTCCTCCAATGGCTGGTTCGAATCTGCACGCCTATAGTCTTTTTTATAAGGCAGTTACAAATTGCATGATTCATAATGGCAGTAAGGCTACAAGTACACAGTGCCTTGAACTCTAACCAGATGATCTATTAATATTTATCTAACCAGATGATCTATTAATATTTAGGTGTATGAGTAGTTCAATACTGATGCCATCATTTTAATCCTGTACTGTGTGCATTTGTTCAGTTTCCAGCCGTTAGGCTACGCGAGAGTCGCTAATGATGAACATTTATAGTGTCACATTAATCTCTATGATTGAGCATCAATACATCTGAAACTCTGTCTTACTAAAGCATCATTATTTCTATAATTAAATTCTGTAATGGTTAGTACATTTCGGTAACTCGACAAGGTTACGAACAACTTCCATGTTTGTCAGTATTTCCACATTATTTTCATTTTGAGAAGACGAACACCTGGACATATTTGACCATTACTTAAAAAATGTTATGTAACTGATTGCATCAATTTTCAGAGTTCTGCTAACAAAGGTCTCGCTGTTCACAATAAAGAATGCAGATGTTCATGAAACGTAAGTAGAACTGAATGTCATGAAAATCTTTAGTGCAGGATTGTTAAAAAAATGGAACTGGTTCTGAATGAGACCCAGTTCTTGATTCCCCCATTTCTGACTCAATATTGACCAGCTGTTCTGCTGTTCATGCATACAGCACAAGTGGGCGGTTCATTAACGATCATCTCCAGCGGGAGAGGATCTATCTCCAGATCCCTCGACCTTTACCTCCACTGCGCACAGCCGAGCTTCAAACAGGTTGAGCGGAACTGCTGTACCTCCATCAATATCATCATGATTTGTTTCCTCAAGGCAGGACATCATTCATTTGCTTTAATGTTCTGGTTCAGAGACCTACTCATCATCAAGATGAACTGCAATGGAGAAACTTCTATAAAGCAGCGACTATTGTTTATCTGTGGGAGTTGGACTTTACAGCAGATGTTGGCTTTTGTTAAAAAGTAAAAGTAGTTCCTAGAAGACTTCTGCACAGTTTTTAGGCTACTGAGAAACTACTATATAAATAAACTCCAAATTCCCTATTGGTGTTTGCTAAGGCAAGCATCACTATTGCTATTGCTCTTACATAGGGATTTCAATAAAAGCGCAACAATTTTGATGTATAACTTGAAAATGTAAAAATGACTATATTACTATATTATAAGAACATGCAAACCATCACAATAAACATTAAATCCATCTGTTAAACTGTTTTTCCCAAGAGAGATCATATAGAGATCAGACATTTAGAGAACACATGGCCAGAACTATGTGAACACAAATCGGTAACACTTTACCTTAATGTTCGCTTTATTAAAGGTTTAACTAATAATTTATTTAAAAACGCATTATAAATCAGTGATATGTGGTTAAAACTATATTAATGAAAAGGATGGTAGAAATGCAATACTTGCCAAATAGTAACCATTTTACCTCACATGTTGCAGATGCATAATAACACTTATTTAGTGAAGTAGACAAGTATGATGAATTTATTAAGGAGTTGCCAACATTAGAAACATATGTACATAAAGCAGAATGAGCATGAAGAACTGAAATGTGTAAATTGGGACAGCACACAGAATAGCACTATTCTCTTTTGACAACGTGACAAGGAAAAGTGACAACACAAGACAGTCAAGACATTACAGTAATAAATATTAATGCAAAGTAGACTGTAGCAAAATGCCATAATCCATCCTTTTAATATAGATTTAACCACTGGAGTCTTATGGATTACTTTTATGCTGCCTTTATGTCTGCGGAGCGGAGGGGGGCGGAGCCGGGCTGGAATGTCACACGCCCGGTCCCCAATCGGCCCGATGGGGCGCATGTGAAATATATCACCTAAACCTCCTGAAATTATGGCTACGGTAGTTCCGGAGAGGGCGGAGCTCGGGCCGGAGGTAAACACAAACATAAACACACACATGATGGACATGCCTGTAATTCTCTCTCTCTCGAACCGTTGTCACCGGCCGCCTTTATCCCTTGCGGGCCCCATCAGGCCGATTGGGGACCGGGCGTGCAACATTCCAGCCCGGCCCCGCCCCCCTCCGCTCCACATTGTCCTTTTTAAGCTTCAAAATGTTTTTACCCACTTTTTGGTATTCATTTCAATTGTACTGACCTATAGAGCTGAAATATTCTTCTAAAAATATGAATATGTGTTCATCAGAAGAAAGAAATTCATACACATCTGGCATAGCATGAGGGTGAGTAAATTATGATAGAATTGCCATTTTTGGGTGAACTTTCCCTTTAATTCTTCTGTTAAAACTCATGTTATGAGCTGTAATGTTGAATATATCATCATTTTTACAGCAATTCTAGGGTTTATTGACATCATCATGGTAACGAAGTTGTAAAATTGGCTATAACTTTACACAGAAAAGGTTAGTAAGCAATGTTACCACATTAAAATCATGTTAACACGCATTTGTTGATGTATTGTGGCAATACTTTTGAAACAGTATTTGAATGTTTATGCATTAACCTCATTCACGTCCATTGTAAGTGCCTCACTGAAACCCAGGGCCCATATTCACAAAAAATCTTAAGGCTAAAAGTAGCTCCTAAGGAGCAAATCTTAAAAATGATGGGCGTGTCACTTCTATTTTTAGGACATTTTTCTTCTAAGAGTGATTCATGAAGCATTTTAACACTAAAAGTAGCTCCTAAATCCACGTCAGCTTAGAAGTCATCCTGAGGACTTCTAACTCCCTAAGAGTGACTCACAAAGCATACTACCAGTGGCACCTTCAGCTGTAAGGCTGTAAACACATACCATGAGCATTCCAACTGGCCTGAGAAACATGAACTCTCAGAATACTTCATCAATCATGAAGTGTGTCCTGTAGCTGTTTAAAAGATCTAGCGAATGAATCATTCTTTTGAGTCAGTTCTTTTCAGTGAATTGGCCAAACAGGCTTGCAAATCTTTCTGAATCAATTCATGATTCGTTCTGACCGCTCTCTCACTGAATCGTTTCTCACACAGTAAAACAGTATCAGGATTTTTAGGAATACAGAGAACAAACAGCGCTGAATACAGTGGAAACATATCTACAATCAACTGAAACAAAAGGGTGTCTTTTTGAGAGGTACTTTGAGAAACTCGGCTAGTGCTGTGTCATGTGAACAAGGGGCTGTTCAAACTGAATGTGTTTTTGTGTCCGCTCATGCTGTTTTTCAATCATTTTCCATGTAAACATTTGCTAGATGTCTTTTAAGAACTGTCATGTTTCACTGTGTTTTTAGGATCTCTCACAGGAGAGATCTTTTTTTAGAAGCTGTGTCAAATTTAAAAGAATTTCAACTGATAAAAAGCGTCTTGAGACACCTGCATTCTGCTCTTTTTTTGTGGTGCCTTTTGCTTTTTAAGCACGAGATCGCATTTGTTCTGAACAGTTACTGGAAGAAATGCTTTAGCCAATAGTTACATGAATGCTACTCATCCTCAAGAAGAAAAAAAATGCTTCTCTCAAAACAGTTTTAGAGATGTAGTTATCTCTCCCACAAACTGAAACAACCCAATTACACCGTAGATAAAGGTTTTGACAACTCTGTGCTCCCTGGGCTCTGGAAAAATGAAACTGTGAAGCGTGGATGAGTTGCGAATTTCTGCCATCCATCAGCAGAATTTCTATCAAACTATACAGTATATACAGTCTCCAGATCACACATCATCTGACAATTTTATATACAGTATACATACACTACCGTTCAAAGGTTTTGAAACACTTGACTGAAATGCTTCTCATGATCTTAAAAATATTTTGATCTGAAGGAGTATGCTTAAATGTTTGAAATTAGTTTTGTAGACAAAAATATAATTGTGCCACCATATTAATTTATTAGAAAATGTCAAGAGTACATGTCTGCACATTCTAGGCAAAGGGTGACTACTCTGAAGATGCTCAAATATAACAAAGTTTGTATTTATTTTGGATTTTGTTTAGTCACAACAGAATTCCCATAGTTCCATTTATGTTATTCCACAGTTTTGATGACTTTACCATTATTCTAAAATGAAAAAAAAAAAAAAAATATATATATATATATATATATATATATATATATATATATATATATATATATATATATACAGTATATATATAAAGAATGAGTAAGTGTGAGTAAATGTATGTATGTATGTATATATTCAATGAAATACCATACAGGCCTATGATTATACATATTTAGACACCCATATTTTTAATTGAATGGATGTTATAACAGCATTCACACAATTTTAAGGTTCCCCACCTCCGAAATCTCAATTTAACCCCTGCATTCAAGACAAAATATTTTATTAAATTGTAAATGTTCATACCCCATACAAAACCTTCCAGATGAATAAATGCCACAGATGCCAGTAGGCTACTCATTTTAATAATAATTTTAGCATTGATTTTTAAGTTTTGGAAATTAAAATAAAATCCAGTGGAGAGAGTCTTCTTCACACGCTCAAGAAATGATGATGAAAATATTTTCAGTCATCCCCGTGCTGGATCGGTTCGAGTTTGATTGGATGCTTAGTCTATTGATTTATATGTGAAGGGATGCAAGGAATGGAATGTTACAAATGCGGATACACTCATTTCAATGCAACTACAATCTAATAAATATGTATTAATGTAAGGATTGCACTGTTATTTAATGTTATTTTACATTTGTTTTAACATGTTACATTTTTTCAGAAATAAAGACAACCACACATTGACTCAAGCGATTTATTTTTTATGATGAATTTGGCCACGGCCACTGATCTAGAGTCAGCTTTACCTTCCCGTTAGTAATTAAAGTTTGTAGGCTATATGAGGTGGGCCAACAGACAGTTCCCCCACAGACAGACAATTTACTGGCCAGGGGAAGGCTAAGCCTCGCCCAGCCTTACAAACGCTCCACCTATCCCTGTCTTCCAATCACTGAGGTGATTTAAAAGAGTGCTCCAATAAAACGTGATGTCATCCATGGCAACGAGGTCAACTCCACCTTACTCATACATTAAGATTTCCTTCCTAGGGGCCTGGGTAGCTCAGCAAGTAAAGACGCTGACTACCACACCTGGAGTCGCAAGTTGAAATCCAGGGCGTGCTGAGTGACTCCAGCCAGACTTCCTAAGCAACATTCATTTAAAGTACGTTGAAGTTAAAATAAAGTTAACAAAGCATTCACAAAGCATTTTATAAATGAATTGCACTGTATGCACTACAGACATCTTAGTGAGTGGATCATGACCATGTTTGCACCATTTATGGCAATGCAAGCCGCATGAATATGGCAATGGAGATTTGCATGCTTTCGTTTCTCTCCCGCATCTCAGTTGTGCGGATATTCTCTCCAATCATACACTCTCCATCTAAACAGCATTGGACTCACCAGAAAGAGCAAAGAATGGTGAGGGATTTACAAAAAGGTAATCACTGACTCACTGACTAGTCGTTGACTAGTTGAAATTAGCTGTTGTGTAAACCATAATCTGAAAAATTTTTGGATATCCAGTAAACCAACATATTTAGTCATTTTGTTCTTTGCATGTACTGTAGAAAGCACCTGAACATCAAATTGAAGGAATAATGTGGAAGAGTCAAGACACAAACATCAGTCGCCAGTCACAAATCCTAAATTCCCAAGAGATCAGGGAGAACAGTTGCAGGAGAGAGATGAAGGCAAAGTCAGCGGAAAAATCCCACTGATGTGACCTGGAATTATTTGTCCAAGTCTGGCAAGATCACAAATATTCATCAGTAGAATATGTAAAAGATCTACACGAGCAAGCAATGTTGTCTTGCAAAAATAATTCAGTATACATCATAATATTGTGCTGCTTTCAACTCATCTTACTATATTTTGCTCACTATTCATATTCAACAGAACAATATGTTTCAAGCTCTGTAATGTCAAACCCTTGAGGCCAAAATATACTGTTTTTAATTACTCTCCTGAGAAAACATTACTGTGCCTGCTCTATGGAAAATTAACATTTAATTTTAAAACTACAGACTAACTTGAATAATTTTTTTTGCTAACAGCTAATGACCAATTCAATGGTAAATATTTTAATAGAATTTAAACAAAAACACTGGGTATATGTGTTCTCCTAAAATCACATATAGTGGGCTATATTGATGAAAAGAATATGAGTAAATATTAATTATTAATTTTATTGAATTCATGCATCTGCTCAACAGCAAATTTTGGTAGCAAACCTCAGAAAACAATTCACAAAACCAACAACATTACTAACTTTCTTAAAATCTTCGTTTAATCTATGTCTCTGTTACGCTTGAGCAACGAGGAGGTGCGGATCCAAACGCAGTTTAAACTTTATTTAATAACAAAGGAAAAACACAAAGTAACAACCCACGATGGGGAAATGAAACATAAACTGAGAAAGCTGACCAAGGTAGCCACGAACAGGGAACTCGGGAGGGAAAGATACACCGGGTTAACATCAAACAACGATAGACGAAAACTGAACAAAGACACAGGGTATAAATACATAAACAAGGGAAAAAGGGACCAATGAACAAACAGAACTCAAACAAGATAACAAGGTGATTAACAGAAGTAAAAGGCAAACTAATGAGGACAGGTGAAAACAATGAACAGAGGAAACACGAACGCTAACAAAGAGACTATGGAGTTACATAAGGGACTAAAGTGAAAACTAAGAAATGCAAAAGTGACAACAATGGTAAACAAAAGGGCAACAGTGAAACAAGACAGGGTATTCATAACAGAGCCCCCCCCCTCAAAGGATCGGCTTCCAGACGATCCTAGAAGACAAAGACAAAAGACAAAAAACCCACAGAGAACAAAATGATGGCACCGGGGGCAGACAGGCAGACCGGGGGGGGCACAAGAACAAGGAGGCAGTCCAAGGGGCACAGAGGGCAGGCAGGAAGTCCGGGGGGGCCACGAGGGGAAATGAGACAGTCCACGGGGGCACAAAGGGAGATGAGACAGTCCACGGGGGGCACAAAGGGAGATGAGACAGTCCACGGGGGCACAAGGGACAATTAGGCAGTCCATGGGGGCACAAAGGGACAGGTTTCGATGGTCTGGGAGCTGGCCACCGGGCAAGGGTAGGTGCAGGAGGCCTGGGAGCTGGCCACAGGGCAAGGGTAGGTTTGGGGGACCTGGGAGGAGGCCACTGGACAGGGACTGGGTCAGGAGGCCTGGGGGGAGGCCTCAGGATGGGAACAGGGTCAGGAGGCCTGGGTGGAGGCCACCGGACAGGGACTGGGTCAGGGGGCCTGGGAAGAGGCCACGGGACTGGGACTGGGTCAGGAGGTCTGGGAAGAGGCCACAGGACAGAGGCTGGCAGAGCCGTGTGAGGTGGAGCCAAGGAGGACTTCAGAGGCGGAGCCGTAGAAGACTTGGGAGGCGGTGCCAAAGGAGGCTTAGGCAGGGCCGTGGCAGACTCAGGCGGTAAGGCCTTGGGCAGGTCAGGAGGCGGAACAGTGTTGGGTAGAGCCAAGGGAGGCGATGGTGTAGAAGGCTCAGAAGGCGGAGCCACTGGAGGTGGAGCCGAAGGTGGCGAGGGCGAAGAAGGCTCTGAAGACGGAGCCAATGGAGGCTTCGGAGGTGGAGCCGGGAGAGGCTCGGGGGGCTCCGGAGGTGGAATTGAAGGAGGTTCAGGAGGTGGAGCTGAAAGAGGCTCAGGAGGCGGAGCCGAGGTAGGCGGCACCATGGGAGGCTTTAGGAGCGGAGACCAGGAAGATTCTGGAGGCTCTGGGGGCAGAGACGTAGGAGGCTCTGAGGGTGAAGCCGTCGAAGGCTTGAGTGGCTCGAGAGGCGGTGCCAGAGGAGGCTCGGGAGGCGGAGCCATAGGAGGCTCGGGAGGCTCTGAGGGCGGAGCTGTCGAAGGCTTGAGTGGCTCGAGCGGCGGAGCCGTAGGAGGCTCGGAGGGCGGTGCCGTCGAAGGCTTGAGTGGCTCAAGAGGGGGAGCCGTGGGAGGCTCGGGAGGTGGAGTCACAGGAGGCTCGGGAGGCTCTGAGGGCGGAGCCGTAGGAGGCTTGAGTGGCTCGAGAGGCGGAGCCGTAGGAGGCTTGAGTGGCTCGAGAGGCGGAGCCGTCAAAGGCTTGAGTGGATCGAGAGGCGGAGCAATAGGAGGCTCTGGAGGCGGAGCCGTAGGAGGCCCCGTAGGCGGAGCTGCAGGAGGCTCGAGAGGCTCTGGGGGCGGAGCCGTAGGAGGCTCAAGAGGCTCTGGGGGCGGAGCCGTAGGAGGCTCGGGGGGCGGAGTCCTGGAAGGCTCGAGAGGCGGAGCCCTGGAAAGCTCGGAGGGCGGAGCTCTGGAAAGCTCGGGAAACTCGGAAGGCGGAGCTCTGGAAAGCTCGGGAAACTCGGAAGGCGGAGCTCTGGAAAGCTCGGGAAACTCGGAAGGTGGAGCTCTGGAAAGCTCGGGAGGAGGAGCCCTAGAAGGCTCGAGAGACTTGGGAGGCGGAGCCCTGGAAGACTCGGGAGGAGGAGCCCTGGAAGGCTCGAGAGGTGCTGGTTCTAGGATGGGCACGACCACTGGCGCTGGCTCTTGGACGGACCTGGCTACTGGCGCTGGCTCAGGGACGGTCGAGGCTACAGGCGCTGGCTCAGGGACGGTCGAGGCTACAGGCGCTGGCTCAGGGACGGTCGAGGCTACAGGCGCTGGCTCAGGGACGGTCGAGGCTACAGGCGCTGGCTCAGGGACGGTCGAGGCTACAGGCGCTGGCTCAGGGACGGTCGAGGCTACAGGCGCTGGCTCAGGGACGGTCGAGGCTACAGGCGCTGGCTCAGGGACGGTCGAGGCTACAGGCGCTGGCTCAGGGACGGTCGAGGCTACAGGCGCTGGCTCAGGGACGGTCGAGGCTACAGGCGCTGGCTCAGGGACGGTCGAGGCTACAGGCGCTGGCTCAGGGACGGTCGAGGCTACAGGCGCTGGCTCAGGGACGGTCGAGGCTACAGGCGCTGGCTCAGGGACGGTCGAGGCTACAGGCGCTGGCTCACTGACGTCTGAGGCTACAGGCACTGGCTCGGGGACGGTCGAGGGCTCAGGTTCGCTCACAGTGACATGCGTGGGCTTTAGCTCGCTCACCGTGACATGCGTGGGCTCTGGCTCGCAGACCGGGGCTGGCGCGGGCCGGGAGGCGGAAGCCCGTCTTCTCTCCCTCCTCCGGGCAGACGCAGTGGGCCGCGCTGGCTCATGGAAGGCGACTGGCGTGGGGACTGGCGTGGGGACTGGCGTGGGGACTGGCGTGGGGACTGGCGTGGGGACTGGCGTGGGGACTGGCGTGGGGACTGGCTCGCGCGACAGGAAGCGCCAAGGACGACTGGGGAGTCACCATAATGGGAGGAGAGGTGGAATCCTCCTCGGCGAAGACCACGGTGTAGGGTGAGCCGCAGACCAGTAAGGTCGCCTCCAGGAAGTCGTGGAGAGTCCAACCAAGCGTTGCCGGCGGCAAACGCTCCCTGAGCGAACCGTGTAAAGTGTCCCTGAAGAAGACCACCAGGGCTGAGTCCGGGAAGTCTGTGAATTTCGCCAGCGCGAGGAAGTCGCTGATGTGGTATTCAACAGGGCGACCCTCTTGTTTGAGGTTGAGCAACCGGCAGTTGGCCCGTATAACTGCTGGATCCATAGTTGGTCTATCGTTCTGTTACGCTTGAGCAACGAGGCAGACGAGGAGGTGCGGATCCAAACGCAGTTTAAACTTTATTTAATAACAACAAAGGAAAAACACAAAGTAACAACCCACGATGGGGAAATGAAACATAAACTGAGAAAGCTGACCAAGGTAGACACGAACAGGGAACTCGGGAGGGAAAGATACACCGGGTTAACATCAAACAACGATAGACGAAGACTGAACAAAGACACAGGGTATAAATACATAAACAAGGGAAAAAGGGACCAATGAACAAACAGAACTCAAACAAGATAACAAGGTGATTAACAGACGTAAAAGGCAAACTAATGAGGACAGGTGAAAACAATGAACAGAGGAAACACGAACGCTAACAAAGAGACTATGGAGTTACATAAGGGACTAAAGTGAAAACTAAGAAATGCAAAAGTGACAACAATGGTAAACAAAAGGGCAACAGTGAAACAAGACAGGGTATTCATAACAGTCTCAAGGGGTCTGGGTGCTCTGACATCGAAATTTGTGATTTCCTTCTAATATGCAACAAACATATTGTGACTGTTGCAACATTTTTCCAAAATAAAAATGTGGTTCATTACACGTCTCATGAGGTTTCCGGAACAGATGAGGTTTTTAAGGTTAAAGTTCTATTGAGATTTAAATGAACAAAACCGACCTCTCTATCCTAAACCTTAAACCTAACCAACAGTGTCAGAAAAAGCAAATGTGAGACGAAAAACAATTTCTGAAGCAACCACTTCATTTTGTGCTGCTTTTATGACACTTTTGGGTCATGTGTCCACTTGTATGTTCTTCAGGACTCCTACCCTGGTCCTTTGTATTGCACATGCAAAAAAAATGTTTTCTCCCATTTTAGAATCTCCAAATATCCATTACTTAGGCTACATCTACATTAATCCGGATACATTTCAAAATAGCGTTTTCTTTTCAAAACGCTCTCCGTCCACACTAACTTTTTAAAGCGTTTTCCAAAGGTTGCTCGTCCACACCGAAACGTATGAAAATGCTTAAATCGTGTCACTGAGCATGCGGAAAATCTCAGCTGCATGTATGGTCTGAAACGCAATTGTCCTCGTGTTCCGTCGCCGGACACCAATAAACTTTCCTTCGCCTTTGAAGGAATGCAATGTGAAGGTTGTACAAAGTGAGTATCAGGCACAACAGCGCGGCTATAACACGGGCCACCATCTTGATTGTTTTGGTTGGATAGATCACATTACAAAAGGCTTCATTGTTTTCCAAAGCATCCATTTTCACAGTCCAGACTACAACCCGAAAACGGCGCTTTCAATTTTATCCACTTTGGAGTGCGTTTTTCAAAAAAGTGTGGACGGAAGGCCAAAACGGAGGAAAAAAGATGCGTTTTCAAGCGAAAACGTGTTAGTGTGGACTAGGCCTAAGTAGGTCCTCGTGGTGGCGTAGTGACTCACCTCAATCCGGGTGGCGGAGGACAAGTCTCAGTTGCCTCCGTTTCTGAGACCGTCATGCTACTCTCCGTGCACTCTCCAGTGAGAACAAGAACCCTTAATTGCGACCATGAAGATGTTACCCCATGTAACTCTCCCCTCCTTAACAAACCGGGCCAATTTGGTTGCTTAGGAGACCTGGCTGGAACACTCATGCAACACTAAGTAAAGTGTTTAGATGTCATAAGACAGCATTGTGTGAGGAACAGAGTGAAGAGAACTGTCTTCTTACTCGTGATTTGTGTGAAAATGGATAAAAGTCATTGTTGTTTCAGCGCCTCTAGTGTTCATTCCACCAGGATATTGCCATGTTACATACAACAGCCTTTTTGCATAAAAATAATTTTGCAAAAATTGTGTTATTGTAACATGATTTTATGACCAGGTTGCAAATGCCATGAGGAAGAAATATGACAGTCGCCAGAGACAGTAAGAGGTGCACACAATGTCCTCTCTTGAATGCACTCTAGCTAAGAAAAAAATATACTTTTTTTAATACTTGAGGACAATTTCCAATTTAATGTGACTACTTTTTTATTTTCACTCAAGCATGTTTTTGGCTAGATACTTGGACTTTTAAATGAGTAAAATTTGTACTCAGTAAAGCCCCTCAAATAACAATAATGAATTATATAATCAGTAAATAATTATAAATAGTTGTATTTAAATAAATACAAATAATATATACATGTGCAGTGCTGAGTAGTAACAGATTACATGTAATCAGTACCTGAATACAATTCACAAGTAATCTGCCCAGCACTGTACATATGGCCTATATTTTACAGCAATCATATCCGGTTACACATGTAACCACGGTTCCCTGAGATGAAGGGAACGAGACATTTCAGTTAAACGCTTTATAGAATTCCTTTTCCACTACCTAGTTGAAGCCCTTGTATCTAAATCCAATCTTATGATTTGCAATGTTGTTTGAGCCCCATCCTTTTAGGTGTGCATTTGCCCTATATAAGGGGGCACTTGATCACTATTTCTTCAGAATTTTATGACAGAAGTACAAGAACACATCACTCATACCTTGAAACTCTGTAGTAGTAGTAGTAGTAGTGCGGCAAAGTTTTGCAATGTCTCATTCCCTTCATCTCAGGGAATCGAGGTTGCATGTGTAACACTGGCATTGCAGTAAAATGCTTTGGGAAATGCTTTTTTGGTGTCCCATCATGCTGCACTACGAAACGTCATACCCTAAGATGCACCAGGGTATAAACATTTAGAAGAATATGTATATGAGGTCACAGGCCCATCGGGCAGAGATTTATTATAATAAGAATAACCCCACATGGGTAAAACCAGACAGGAAGTTAATCTTAATCTGAAGATCTATATGAGTATATAATACACACAGAATAATTTAGGGAGGGAGGTTTTATTCTATTGGAAGTGCTTGTGACTTCTAAAGGGACTAAATTGGATAGCAGCCTACACGGGCTGCTGTATTAAAATTATAACGGGTAGCCCAGTAGCTCGGGCTCGTCTGCTGAGTGTTGGAATAGTAAGCTCTCTAGACAGAGCGGACTCGCAAAGTGATGGACACCACATCTAGGTTATTAAACCTTGTGAACATGTTCTTTGAAGACCATACTGCTGTAAAGCATATATCCTGTTGGGATACACTGTTTGTCCATGTCCATAAGGAGGACATGCCTCTAGTTGAATGCACTTTTATGCCAACAGGGCATCTCATGCCCTGTGATTCATAAATGAGGGTGATTGCATTAACGATCCAGTGACTGCGCCTTTGTTTGGAAATGGACATGCCTTTTGTGCATCTTCCAAAACAAATGAAGAACTGATCTGACAGTTTAAATTGGCAGGTGCGCCCCACATACGTGTGCAATGCCTGAGCAGGGCATAATAAATGTGCTAACTGCTTCTCATCCGAATTAGATGGTGGAGAAAAGAAAGCTTGAAAGTGGACTATCTGAGATCTAAACGGCGTGGAAAACCCCTTTGGCACAAAGCCTTTTTTGGGTTTGATGGTTTGAGCCAACAGCAGTGCAGTCTTTAGAGAGAGCACAGACAACTCAACAGATTCCAATGGTTCGAACGGGGGATCATGAGTGCCCTCAGCACCAGTTTAAGTCCCATGTTGGAACCCTATCAGGGTGAGGGAGGTTCAAGCACCTCGCAACCCTTAGGAACTTTATGATCAGATCATGTCTGCCTATAGAGGAGCCAGCCTCTGGGGTGTGAAATACCAAGATGGTCACTACATAAATCTTAAGTGTTGATGGAGTAAGACCTGAGTCCAACCGCTCTTGAAGGAATGTAAGAATCTCTGTTAAGGAGCAATTCACAGAGTCTTTGCTGCATGAAGAGCACCAATCTGCAAATGCCATTTTAGTGCATTGAGGCATCTCATAGATGGCACTCTAGCCTGCAAAATGGTGTTCATTACAGACTGAGCCAAATCAGTCTTGTTCACTGTGATCCGTTCAGGGGCCATACATGTGGGTTCTACAGCTCCAGCTGGGGATGCCAAATTGTGCCCTGCAATTGAGAGAGCAGATACCTCCTCAACAGTATTTCCCATGGGGGGGCCATCTAATATCTCCATCATTTCCAGAAACCATGGCTGGTTGAGCCATTTTGGCGCAACCAACAGAACCGTTTCCTTAGCCAATCAGCCAATAATAGCCAATCATCTAGGTAATTCAGAAGTGTGCGGTTCATGTGTCTCAGATCTAAAATCAGCCGAAGCCCAGCACCTTTCTTCAGAAAGAAAATGTAGATATTGTGAATTCTGCACGTAATACAGGCACGTCCTGTGACGGAACCATTGAGGACAAAGCGTTGAAGCGAGGTGTTCTGTGAATTGGATCGAATACCTGTATTCGATCATTTTTAGCACCCAATCTGACATGCCCGTGAGTGCCCACCACACATTCACGTAATGGGATAGATATTTGAAACTAACAAAGAGGGCTCACTTCAAATGCCACAGATGCAGATAGGCCAGAGTCCACCGTCTTACTGCGTTTTGATGAGAAAATAATGGCTGTGACATTCTCTCCGTGCACACAAGGAGATTTACTACCTCGGAGTGCATAATGGGCATGTCCTGCACAGTAACGTGGAGGACACTGTGGCTGTGGCTGTGGCTTGAAGGCCTCTCCAAATCTCCGTCAAACCATTATTTGAGCAGGGGGGCTCTCGTTGAGTTGACATGGAGTAATCCTGTATAATGGCAGGTTCCATTGTGATGACTTATACCACATATAGTATGACAGTATGCCTGGCTACTGGGGCATATTTTCACAAAAGTTAAATGTGTCTTCATCGAACTGTATCTTTTGTCATGGGCAATAAGAATAGCTCATATTTTCTGTAAATAGCAAAAATAATGATTTTTGGCCCATCCTTCCCTATATTCAAAATGTATAGTTTAATTCAAGTAAAAGCAGAAAGGACAATATGCTGTTGGGAAAGTAATTTTACAGATGTGTCAGAGGGACAAATCGAAAGCCCTGGTTCTAGTTCATTTTAGCCAATTCTTGAAATCCCAGCAAAATCAAATTTTTTGTTAGCACAGATATGAGCACCGAGGTCAATAATCCACCTCAGCAGCTTTATAGAGTTTTTCACAGAATGAGACAATATGAAGTGACATGTCATATAGGCCAGTTTTCAATACAACCTGGAGAAAGATCTCACATGGATTCATCACTGCGTCCCTGGACCCTGATAAGACAGCACACATTTTCTAGCAAAAAACATGTTGAAAGTATAAGAACATTTCTTTTATTTCATTTTAACACAAAAAAACTTCTGAACATTTGCAGGAATTCTTGCTAAAAAATTAAAAGTAATTTGTATTCCTTTGAGCGGTGGTCTTCAGACAATAAATTCTTCATATTTGCATTTGTCATTCAATGAAATGGGTGCCAGTAAATTTCTATATTTCAATGTGTATAAGTGTAAATAAACTGCATTGTGCCATCACAAGCTAAATATATATATATATTTTTTTATAAATGTTGGGATTTAACTACACCTTAACAGGATTTACAGTAACAGGGTTGACAGTTTTACAGTTAATATAGCCATAACTAGCTTTGTGCTCAGGTCATGAAACTTTAAGGTGTGTTAGAAAGAAATATTTATGTTGAAATTGTGAACTATACAAAAATTGTCAAGGTAGGCAGGATAACTTTTAAAATGTGTTTTACTACAGAATAAAGAGTACATTCTGTAATTTATTTAATTAGATTACTCAAGGTCAGTAATGTAATCTAAACATTTTTGGTTAGTTCTTCAGCACTGCTAGATTTTTTTTCACCTATTTTGACTACAAACAAGTGAAGTCTGCCAGTACATTAAGAAAAAATAATCCAACTACAACTATAGTTCCAGCTTCAGCCACAAGGGGAAGAGTTCCCACATTCGGAAAGAAAATAAACAGACAAAACATCCAACCTCATGTCTCAGATTTTTCCTGTGAGATATGTCTGATTATTATGAAGCTAACAGCGCTGATGCACAAACTGGGGACACAACTTTCAAGTCATTTAAATTATGTATTACCAGATGTGGGTAGTAACGCACTACATTTACCCCATTACATTAACTTGAGTAACTTTTTGGAAATAAAATGGTGGGTACTTTTCACTCTTACTCAAGTACATTTCTAAAGAAATGTTTTTACTTTTACTTCATTACAATGGGCGAAGTTCCTGTCGTTACATGGTTTTAATTTAATGCAGCCTCATCTCATAAATATACGTAGCTATTTGTACGTTAATATTTTTATTATTTAAACTTAAATGTTTTACATTTGGATAGACAGGTTGGTGATGCCAAAGGGTGTTGCGCTCCATCCGATGTGCTCCCTGACAGAATACAATAGCATACATAGCTTTGTGTGAGCTAGAGAGTGGAATTTAATGATTATCTCTGTAAATCTCCTGATGCACAATGTAACAGCAATGTCATATGTTATTCAAACAGGTTAGCTATGTTTAATTTCGAAGGCTGGTGCTAAATCGGAGGCGTTCTTTGTAGGCAGCAGTATACAGAGTGTCCTCAACTTTAAATTAGCTTTGTTCAAATAGATGGCCTTCATAGGACAAAGGGAAACAGAACGTATCATGGTTGCTATGACAGCACACATTGCTCTCAACCTGCACAAGCGCTCTGAGTGAGAAGGAAATCTCTGAGATAAACTTCAGGAGAGTATCTCCCCTTTTCGCCCCAATTTGGCATACCCAGTTCCTAATGCTCTCCAAGTTCTCGTGGTGGCGTAGTGACTCGCCTCAATCTGGGTGGTGGAGGATGAATCTCAGTTGCCTCTGTGTCTGAGACCGTCAATCTGTACATCTTATCATATGGCTTGTTGAGCGCGTCACCACGCCCCCCACCGAGAGCGAGAACCACATTAAAGCGAACACGAGAAGGTTAACCCAACGTGACTCTACCCACCCTAGCAACCGGGCCAATTGGTTGCTTAGGAAGCCTGACTGGAGTCACTCAGCACGCCCTGGATTCTAACTTGCGACTTCAGGTGTGGTAGTCAGCGTCTTTGCTTGCTGAGCTACCCAGGCCCCCACAACATTTTGGGGAGTTAAAAAAAGAAAAAATTATTTTGTGGTTTCACTTTTATATTTACTTCATAATACTTTATTATATGTTATAGATTATTATAATTTTACATATTATATATTTGACACCCTTCTACTGATACTTCAGCTTGGGAATTAACATTACTTGCATTTGAACATATTTTCGAGTAAATTTTAATCTAAACGAATAATCTATGTTTTCATTGACGCAAAGAATTGTGGGTTGTGAGTGCCAACAATGACACACCTCTTGCATCCTCTTGAGAATTTGCTACAGGCACAAGAACGTCAGTCTCGGCTGTATAACAGGGGAGCTTGGCTAGGAGAATTTGCACGGGGAGATAAAGTACTTGTATTACTGCCCACATCGAGCTCTAAATGAATCGCAAAGTGGCCCTTTGAGGTCACACAGCAAGTTGGGGAAGTCGATTATGAGGTAGTGCATGCAAATAGGGTTGGGCTCATCAAATTTACCACCTCGACCTACTAAAACCATGGAGAGAGGCGATCCCCCTATCCTTGGTGACGGACATTGGTGAAGCTGTACAGCGATTGCTGGATATTTGTGAATAAAACGGACTCACGTCAACTGTGGAAACCGGTTCCCTCTTCCTCCTTTATCTGCCCAACCTGAAACTTTGTTACAACATGTTAAATGTGTATTATGTTATTGAATATTAGGACATAAGCATCCATTATATTGAGTATTTTTTAATTGGATACTTGATGACTCTTATTCGAGTGATTTCTATCATTAATACTTTTACTTCTACTTGAGTTTTTTTTTTAATTTTAAGTAATTGTAAATTTCTTGAGTAAAGATTTTGGGTACTCAACCCACTTCTATGTATTACGTCAAGTAAAATCTAAATATAGGCTATTAGTAAAGAGAATAAAAGACAAAATTACTACTTTTTCCAGTAAAAATATATTTGCTATAGCAAGAAGTTAGAAACACAGGGCAGGGGACAGGCCAAAACAGATACTCTCAAAGCTAATTATTGTAAAAGTCATTGTTCACTATGGCTAGTTAAAAATATAGATTTTCTGATGCATCACAATCTTTATTTGAACAATCACGATTTTGATTCCAAAATCCCAAGATCCCAAGAAGAGTAAATCAATTGCATATGAGACCAAATTTCATGCTATGTGATTAAAAATATTTTTGGACACTGGCTGGTAAATGTTACAATTTCACTCACCAGTGATTAATCCGGCAGTGATTGAAAAAAACAAACATATTGCAAATTGCATGCATATTGATTTTTAGAAAACCTTTCAAAATTTGAAAGAATATATAATTTTGATCTCTCTCAGAGACTCAGTTTTTCAGTTATTATTCATGTTTGACAAAATACCTTTTATACAGTGTGGAATGTCATCAAATGAACTTTAGTGTTGCATAATGTAAATTCTACCATAATAGTATAATGACCAAAATAGTAAAGAAGCCATTCGACTCTTCTTCCGTGACACTTCTGTGAGACACTCCCTGAACTGACGCTATTCTTAAAGATACGTTACTGCTTCAGCATTTGTTCTACATATATAGTATGTATATCACAGCTGCAGTCACACACTTAGAACTGTAAAAGTACAACTGTGTAAATATTTTCCATTAAAAAAAAAACTACTTTTAAACAATCAATTTACAAGAGCAACATCTCCGCCATTATTAGGGTGACCAGATTCCTACTTGTAGAAAACTGGACAGCCCCAGTGTGGACACACAGTGAAAAAAGCAAAAATGGACGTATCCTTACCTAGGCACAGATCATTGCGAAGTAGCAGGTGCATCCGCATCAGCAGAGGTGGGTAGTAACACGCTACATTTACTCAGTTACTAAATTACTTTGTGGAATAAGTTTAAATGTGGGTACTTTTTACTCTCACTCAAGTAAATTTCTAATGAAAAAAAAATTACTTTAACTTCTTTACAATGTGCAGCACTGCTCTTATTACATTACTGGGTTTCATTTTAGTTCATGTGTCATTTATCGAGAGATTATTGAATGGAAATTTTACGACTTTTACAGAAGTTCACAGCTGCTGCGCTGCTGTCACAGACTGTCACTCAAGCCGAGTCCATCACTCCTGCAGTCCATCAAACTCTTCAAAGTGAAACACTTTCTTCACTCCACACAGTGAAAAAAGAATAGTTCCTTCATGCAATGCCTTCATTTAACACCAAGACAAGCTGATATTTCAAGATGAAAATCTCAGCTTCAACTTAAGGCAGCACACTGAGGTAAGTTGGTGCTCTAATGCCAACGCAGGCTTTTCTGTGTAACGTGATGGTAATTTTCAGGGTGATTCTGTAACTGGGCTCTTATAACATCAGTTTTTAAGTGTACATTTTTAAATCAGTGTGCTTTGTCGCGTGTGTCATGAGATTTACTGGAAGCTATCGCAGCTACTTCGGGCTGATAAACTGTATAAATCTATGTAAACATCCAAGTTCAGTGTAAATGCCTTTTGCTCTGCCGTTCACTTGATTGACAACTGGAGCACGAACAGGCAGCATTTCTGCATGTGCAAAGCACAGGGGGCTAACTTGAGAGATGTGGTTGTGTCTGAAATTGTTCACTCGTTCACTCATTCACTATGAGTGAGTGAGTGTACTATATCTCAGCAGTGAGTGAATTAAATGAGTAAGTGCATTCGGACTGTGACGTATATACCGAGCTCGTATGTCATCCTGCAGTGATTGTGGGCAATTATCAGTGGTCGAGTGTACATCAAATGTACACTCGTAAATTAGAGTGCATTGTGGGTAAAAATGAGTGAACAAAAGTAGATAACGAGTGGCTCACTCAGAATTCAAACACTCCAACAAAATGGTGGACACTTGAAATAGTGCACTATATAGTGGATAGGGGGCGATTTCAGACACAGGTAGTGTTCCACGACCGGAGTTGGTGTCCTGCGTAAGTACTCTGGATTTAGAGAGCGGCAGTACTGCTGTACAGAACTAATGATCTAAATACTTACGACATTGAAAACTGTAACTACACTGAAATAAGAATCCATGCATGACTTTGAAAGCTTTGAAATAGTGAAAATAGGCATTAATAAAACCCAATCTTGCTTTGGTTTATATTTCATCATAATATATATTTACGTTTTCACCGTAATAATTACTAGAAAGGTTTCCAAACCTCTCTTCTTATTGACAAATTCATCCAGACCTGACAAGAGCCCTTAAAGCAATAGTTCACCCAAAAATTTAAAACTCTCATCATTTACTCAACCTCATGACATCACAGATGTGTTTGATCTTTCATCTGCTGAACACAAATTAAGATTTTTAGAGGAATTTCTCAGCTATTTGTGGTGTGGAAGTGAATGGGTGGCAACATTTTAAAGCTAAAAATATTTTTTTAAATCAAATAAGTCAGCATAAAAGTAATCTATAAGACTCCAGAGGTTAAATCATTATCTTCAGAAGCGATGCGATATGAGAATGTGTGGATGAGAAACAGAGTGTCTTCGGTGATTCATGGTGGGATTTTGGTGGGAGAAGTATGCCTAGCAAAAAATTACAAATATTGATCTGTTTCTCACCCACACCTATTATACCACTTCTGAATATATTGATTAAACTAATGGAGTCTTATGGATTACTTTTATGCTGCCTTTATGTGCTTTTTGGAGCATCAAAATGTTGGCACCCATTCACTTGTATTGTATGAACCTACAGAGCTGAGATATTCTTCTAAAAATCTTAACTTGTTTTCTGCAGAAGAAAGGAAGTCATACACATCTGTAACTGTTGTCACCTTGTACTTTTCACTGGCAGCAATTTTTTTTCAGTGTGCGCTTGTCTTTCAAGAGTTTATCATAAAATACAGAGCAGTCCAGTCCAAAATTAAGATGTACAAATAGGATTGCCTTCATGACTGTTACACAGAGTCGAGATTTATCTGGTGTCCATGCTGAGTTCATTAATGAGAACACATTCTCCACAGATGCAGATGTCCCAGGTAGGCATAAAACGAACTCCACAACCTTGGCTAAGACTCTGGAGTTGATGGTCTTGCTCTCCAGCTCATGAAAAATGTCCATTCATCTCTCAGACACAGCCGTCTTGTTCATGTTCCACTCAGAGATGCGATGAGTGACAATGTTTTTTGCACAAGACTGTGGTTTCGTCAATGAAACTGAGAGCGGGGATTCTGGAGTAGAAGTGTTCGAGGCTGTTCTGAATGTCCTTCCACTCTGGGATGTCTCTCAGTAGGGCTCACTCAAGTTTTTCTGTGTTCTCCAATGAGTGGCTGTAATTTAATCCACAGATGTTGAATAAAAGTTTCTCACTGCACAAAAGAAATCATCTGCTCGCATGTCACCAGCTTCAACCAGGGCATCCAACTGCTTTTTAATGTCAGAGGGTTTGAATGATTCCTCCAACCTGACCCGCAAGATATTTCTCAGGTCATGAAAGTGCAAAGCAATGGCCGTGCACAACAGAATGATAAAGTCCTTCACTTGCCTGCACCTTGTAAGATTCTGAAATTTGCTTCACCAAAAAATCACTAACTCTTGGTGTGGCACACTTAATTTTAGCAGAATCCACCTGCTTTTTTGTAGGAACATGCTGCGTGATGTCAGTGCGGCCTCCATGGGCGATGGAAAAGCGAGCTCCACAAATCTCACTCCTCACTTTGCTAGGCTCTGTCTGTGACTCCTTTTTTTAAAATGTAAACTCTTTTTGAAGATCCTTATTAAATGTACATGCACACTTCCTGGACATTTCTCCAGCAGCAATTTCATCGGTGTGCTCTTTCAAACCGACTCTTCAATCAGATCAATAACTGGATGTCTATTGATAGGGGATTGTGATTGGATAGTTTAATATCATCACGTACTTAAAATAACATGGTGTGATTGTATTGGTTTCACAAGCCCTTCCTCTGCTATCTTTGATTAGAATATTCACGTGACTGAGAAAGCGGTATAGGCGATAGAGACATTTTAGGAGAGGGGAAAACAAGTTTTTTTTCAGAATAAGTCAGGACACTAGAAGGAGTGCTTAAATACGGGACTGTCCCATGAAAATTGGGACGTCGGGCCACTATAGCCATAATATAGTTAAATGTAACACCAGTATTGCATGTCAATGTCTGGCTTTCAGAACAATTACTGTTTCATAGCAGAAGAGCATACGCTTTGATCGATGTCATGAAGGAAAGTCTTAAAAACACAAACATACACATTATCAGACAGATTGATTATAAAGCAGACACCATCACACCAGCACATTTGCACGGGAACCAGAGAAGAACTTGCAAATTGAGCTTTAGATTAATGGAAGCGAAGCCACACTCTGTAATACATGCTGCCTGCAGTCGCCTAAAAGAGCAACTAAACGATAAGGCCTTTTAGTCAAATCAGATTTAGAAGCAATTATGTCCATGACGTGCCGCTCTCATCCGTGTCCCAGAGGACTGCAATGGATACAGACAGCACATGTCTAGCAGCTTGACTGTAATGGGACAGCTATATAAGACATATTGCATCATTTCCCCACTGGATCTAAATGTAATTTCATTAAGATGGATGGAGGGGTTTGTCTAGGGGCGGAACAGTGAAATCTATGGGCCTGAGCATTCGGTTTAAGTATGTCATTACTAATAACACCACATTACAAGTGAGACTGGTTTATAGAGTTTGGTACACACATATTGTATGGAAGATCCATCTAAACATCTAAAAGCTGCCAACTACAAAGCTTATTTAGGACAGATAAGTCACTGTTTGTGAATATAAACTGACATGAGATTAATGTTAAATGAAAGTGGATTGCTCTGGTACAATATGCTGTCTTGCAGTGCCTGAAGGTATTTGGCTAAGAAAAAAAGAAACCAGATTTTTCAGTATTATTCATTTTTTTTGTATTATTTTGTATTATCGCATGGTTTATAGTAGATTTGCCAAAAACTGCCATTACGTGATTGTGTATTTAGAAGCAGCACGCAAGTGCTTCTGTGGCATTCTGAAAAAATATAGGAAAACTAGATTAGGTATTTGGTTTTTTTTTTAAAAGCACTTACAGGTTCCAGCATTAATCTAAAATGTGCAATATGTAACAATTGAAATGTAATGGTCACCTTTTTATTTTTTGCCAATGTGTGAACGGCTTGTAACGCAACTTAAAAAATGTGCCCTTCCCAGACTTGCTATGTTGCTTATTAAAGCCTGTAGACTGATTTTCATATGAAGGGAGCGGGTCGCTTTTGCCGGGAAAGTCCAAAGGATGTGACATTTATGCGCACTCCCGAGAGCCTTGCCCCAGACAGTAGCTTCTCTTCCGCTATTCAACAGCGACAACAAACTGCAACACAACGTAACATTATCTTAAGAGATGGAATCCAGCAAACGTCCGGCTCCCAGCAAAACACCGACTCCTACACAAAGTTTGAGTAAGCCAAAAAAACAAACAAATCATTTATCTACTGAATCCCATCTGGCTCAGCGGGACCATGATCGTGGTTAAGCGAAAACTTGAGTGAACGTCGGCGGGCATTTTGGTTCCTGGAGGAACCTTAGTTCGGATTCGACCCCAAATTGGCGTTCTTCTTACTGAACAGGTAAGCTTACATAACTGCAAAGCTTGTGAAATAGCAGGGAACCTGGGCATCTTTCTTTTGGTGTTTTTCAGAGTCAGTAGAAAGGTCTCTTTAGTGTCCTAAATTTTTATAACTGTGACCTTAATTGCCTCCCGTTTGTAAGTTGTTAGTGTCTTAACAACCGTTCCACAGGTGCATGTTCATTAACTGTTTATGGTGCATTGAACAAGCATGTAATATTTTGTTTAAACCCTTTGAAACAATCTGAAAAGTTATTTGTTTTTTATCAAATTATCTTAAAAATACAGTGTGAAACTTGTATTTTAATAGAAGTCATTTGAAGTATTTCGTACTGGAACTGTAATGTCATCAAAAATCATTGTACTTTTTTTTTTATGTGGATGAATTGTTGTGTTACAAATTTAAATTCTCACCCTTTCTGGTACTTTGAGAGTATCATAGAAAAGCTAGATTGGATATAACATTGTCAGAAACCATTCTATCTCACTAGGTCCCAAGTCAGCACTTTTATTTTTTAATGTACCCATAAAATATAAATTTTTATGGAGTTTTGTGGCCTTTAGCTTATGCCTGTTTGCTGTGAGGCAATATAATTTATACCAGTGTATTAAAAGTTTACAGAAATAACTTTTAGCAGATAAACACATTAAAATTGAATCTCTTTTCAGAAAACAGACCAAAAACAATGATGCCCCATATTGTACACAGTGGCGTATGCAAAGAATGCTTTATATATTAACAAAAAATATAAAGATAATAAAAGGGATGTATATGCCTACTTGATACTTCTGATCTCCGATCATAAATAATTCCAATACCAAATGCCAAGAACAAAAGGAAACTCTCCCATTAGCAGATTGTCAGCAGATAACTCTCCTAGCGTCCCAATTGTTAAATGATGCTGTGTAATGCTAGCATTTGTTATACGGGTGTATGATTACTGTACATAAACAATTCAAATGGTTTTATTGTCATGTCATGTAGAAACTTTTTCAAGTTTAAAGTCCAACTTTAAGTGGCGTTCCATTGCACTAAGTAGGAAGTTGGAAACTCAAACTTTCCAAGTTGAATGGAACGCAGTGTAAATAGTTCAGAGCAGTGATGCGACTAAAGTATTTAGAAAATAAATAAATGATGAACCCTTTGATATTTCCCACCCCAACTTTCTGTTTCAATACGAAAGATTGACTGTCTCAGAAGCAGAGACACCCGAGACTTGTCCCCCACCTACCGGATTGAGGTGAGTAACCGCACCACCACAAGGTTCTACTAAGTAGTGGGAATTGGCTATTCCAAATTGGGAGAAATGGGGATGAAAATAAATAAATAAATATAATTGTATTGTGTCTATAGTAATATTTATCCTGGTACAATGTCTTGCTCCTTTGATTTAAATTGTGTGTTACTGTAAACACGATTGTTCAAATCCAAATAATTTCCAGTAGAAATTGGCAGCATGTAGCATGCTTAATATTTGTACCTGAACGATCTTTTAATGCTATGTGAGTTGTTGGTACTGGCTTACTCCAAGACGAATTCCAAAAATTTCCCAATTTCAAAAACTTGCTGAATACTGTGAATACTATTCAATCCATTAAATATGCATTATGCAATCGGGCTGCCACTAACTAATCTAATGATTATTAAATTAAATATTTGACTATCCGGGTGATTATTGCAACGATTAATCCTTCACTCTTATTATTTGTAAGTGTAAGTGAATACACGTTATGAGCATGAGCATCTCCGCGTGAAAGAGTCCATCACCCGGGATTCATTTCAAACTCTTTCGTGCTGTTTTTAACGTTAACTGTTTAACGTAACTCATAAAAGCTGTCCTGACCTAAATACACTGACTATCACACCTGGAGTTGCGAGTTGGAATCCAGGGTGTGCTGCGTGACTGCAGCCAGGTCTCCTAAGCAACCAAATTGGACCGATTGCTACGGAGAGTAGAGTCACATGGGGTAACCTCCTCATGGTCGCTATAATGTGTTTTGCTCTCGGTGGGGCACGTGATGAGTTATGCGTGGATGCCGCTATGTCTCCGCGGTAACTCGCTCAACAAGCCACGTGATAAGATGCGAGGATTGATGGTCTCAGACGTGGAGGCAACTGAGATTCGTCCTCCGCCACCTGGATTGAGGTCACCACGAGGACTTAGAGCGTATTGGGAATTGGGTGTTCCAAATTGTGGAGAAAAGGGAATAAATAAATAAATAGATAAATAATGTGGCCCTGACCGCACAGAGAAATGCCAGTATTAGAGTTTGTGCTTATTTACATGACCTGCTTCCCTATTATTTGAACTTAAATAAAGGATGCATTAAAGGTATTATGACATGAGGAATACATTTTTTCTTGATTTTTGACATATAAGAGTTCATTCTACCAGAGGCGGCGGCAGCCGATTTTGCCGGGGCTTCAGCCCCGAATGTTTTGAGTGTAGCCCCAAATGTAGTTTGAAAAGTTGACTGACAAATATGAAACCGGATAATAATGTAAACCCCCGAAATCATAAGTTGCCTTATTTAATTGTGCTTTGGCTTTGCACATACTGCGTACAGCCTGTAAAAATAGACAAAGGCATAATCTAGCCTATAGAATAAGTTCCTTTGCTGTCGGTAACCTATGGGCGACTCCATTTCTTCCTCTCTGTTGAATATGCAGCAGGTAGGGGAGGAGCTTGCACAGTCGTTGACATCAACTAACGTTACTTAGTGGCGAGTTAACAGCAGTTAGCAGGAAAGACAGCAAAAATGAAGCAAATGAGGCTTTGGGGAATTTTCCGAAAGAAGACTGTGGGTAAGAATTAACATTTGTTTTTGTCCTTAAAGTCTGAAGATCATCATCCGACTGGCTTTCACCCATAGTAGGCTAAACACGAAGACGTGCACTACCGTTACATGTTGTAGCTTCTAGCCTCTTTGTTAGCGCACCCGCCTCTCACGCCGGAGATGTTGGTTCGAGTCCCGTGCGGAGCGTACTGTCCTTATTTATCAGGTGTTGTTTTCTCGAAGGATAACCAATAAGCATTAACATAAAATGAATGTGTGACATGTTTTGTGATATTAGTTTGTAGTAAATATACACTTTGATTTGATTAAATGGTTTTGTAGAGGGTAGCAAAGATGAGCTACAGACTGAGGAGCAGCAGCAGCTGTGCCAGAATCAGGCATGGAAACTGCTAACAATTAATCAGTCTCTTTACTTTAGAGAAAGTTAAAAGTGAAACATTGTTTATCCCAATGATCCTAATGATCCTAATGAAGGGATTTTGACAGATGAACATAGAGAATTATATACAGTTTGATGCCATGGTGTGTCAATGAACTTAGACTAAAGTCATTCATGTATTGATTTAATTTAGGTTCTTATACATCATTTTGACTATTTATGTAAAAAATATAAATTATTTATTTACGCACTATAATATAACTCTTTTGTGATGACTTTATGGTAATGTACATGACAATTCAAGAATCATGATAGATCTTAGGGCAATCCCACTGATCTGCTCTTCCCAATACATTTTCTTCAATGGTATTGGTCTACAATTTGAAATCTGTTCTTTTGCATCACAGATAATTCGGGGAGGAGAGCGAATGAGTTAGTCGAGGATAGTACTAGAGTGGAAGATTTAGGAACTGTAGAAACAGGCCCAGCCAGAGCAAAACTCAAAGAATACCCTCTCACCAGCTTTGGACTACAGAGAAGTGGTTGCTAGTGTTAAAATAAAATTGTCTGGGCTAAGCCCCAGATGTCCTTCAATGCTGGAAACGCCTCTGCATTCTACTATAAAACATACTATAAGTTTGAGTATAAACATCTTCCTCCTCAATAGAACAAGAGCATTTATTGAAATCAATTTGTGGATTTTGTGATGTCACAAGGACCAGTACTTCAGTAAAAGTCTGCCTCTACTGCAAGTCATCAACATTCACAATGGTTAAATGGTTTTTCATCTGGAGTCGGGACGTTGGAACTAATTTCCTCATAGAACTCAAAATAGCATTTTCCCGGTGGGGCGAAGCACTTTGGGGCTGATCAAGGGTGGACTGGCCATTAGGAGAACCGAACAGTGTGTCAGCAACAAAACGGGCTGAATGGGCCGCGATAAGCTAAAATGAGCCGCCACGTTATGCAGAATGGACCACAAAAAGGCGGCGGGATATGCAGAAAAGGACAGCGAACACCCCCACCCCTGCTTAATTTTTGGGCCAGGTGCTATGTAAAATCCAAGGCCAATTTCTCTTCCCAGGCCAGCCCTGAAGTTCACATTCCGTGAGGCGGCAAACACAAGTATTGTCATGTGCATAGAGTTACACTGCTGTGGTTAAATAGCCTCTTAGGGGTGCTTTGACTTTGAAAAATGGTTTAAAATCAAATGGCATTGAAAAAACATGGTCTTACCATTAATGAAGCGCTAATACTCTGCTCGGTGAAAAACAACCTGGAATCATTTTTAATGGTAAAACTGTCCTCTGTGCAACACAAACTTCTTCAGAACATAGCACAATGAAAGAAACACAGTGCATGCGTTTGAGATGCATTGATAAGTTCTTTTGTCAGAGAGCGAGAGAGAGACCCAAGAGCAGAGGAACAGTTCAAATAATAATTTCAGCAGAGTTATGAGGAATACTCCATGAAGAGCTCTCCCGCAGGCGATCGCATGTGTCATGATGGCGAGGAGCATAGCCACCACACTCCCGACACATGGGCTGAGATGGGCGACTAGGCAGAGAGAGTGAGGTTACTTCACACCAAACATACTTCAACACTAAACACATTCAACAATCCAGCCATGACAATGACCCAACGAAGACTTTAAATGGACAGGGAATTAGCAGAGAGACATTTGCTGTTAGTAATTTAATTAGCGTTTGTGGCAGGGCGGAGGGCGGGGCCGGGTCGTGATTCTACACATCACGACCCTTATCAGGCTAATCAAGCCTCCGAGAGGGATAAAAGCCAACTGCGGAGGATTGTGCGTGAGAGAGAGAGATCGTTTATGGACATGTCCATCATGTGTGTGTTTGTGTCTTCTGTTTAAGTTTATTATTAAAATATAATTTAAATTAAAAAGCCGGTTCTCGCATCCTTTCCATTGAACTACGTTACACTTGTGCCGAAATCCGGGAAGGAGGAAGGATACGCCTTAGTAGAGTTCTCGCCACTACCATCCACCCCAACGGAGCAGCCGTGGCCATCTGCCGGGGGACGAGGAGCCCGGCCGCCTGGAAGCGGAGGATGGCCGCTGACCGCGAGGGGAGAAGGGGCTCGCTGCCGGCTGCCAGGGGCGGGGGAGACCCCTTCTGTTCCCCAAGAATGCGGCAGGGCTTTCCATCTGCCAGGGGCTGGAGGACTGCCTCCGATCCGCCCAGAGAGGTGCGGCTGTTGTCTGTTAGAGTATAGAGGAGCGGCCGAGGAACAAGCTATGGCGTATCGGAGAACTGGCAAGTGTTTTTGTTTTTTTTCCATCTCTCTCTCTCCTCTCTCTCACTGCCACTCCGCGTTGGCCTTTTCCCTCTCGTTTAAATTTGACAGTGTTTTTTTGGGGGGTACTACACTGTTACAGCAAGTACCCCCCCATTTTTATTATTTCTGTTTCCCTTCCCTTGTCCCCTCCCTCATCCAGGTGGAGGGGGATGCCCTCCCGCAGGGAAAGAGGGTGGGGGGGTTAGGTGTACGTCATGCCGGGGGCTCCCCTGCCTGAGAGAACGAGGGAGGAATGTGGCAGGGCGGAGGGCGGGAGAGAGATCGTTTACGGACATGTCCGTCATGTGTGTGTTTGTGTCTTCTGTTTAAGTTTATTATTAAAATATTATTTATACTGAAAAGCCAGTTCTCACCTCCTTTCCATTGAACTACGTTACAGCATTATGATCAGCATTCCCTTGGGAACAATCAGTGTTCCCATGGAAACACTGATCACACATCCGGGCAGCGTGAGAGACACATGAGGCAGAGAAAGAACAAACAAACAGAACATGGAGCATGAGTTTCCTGACACAGAACTGAACCAGACAGGAAGTCAGGATCCAGACACCATGCTCCAGACACAAACAAGTCGAATAGCACATAGTGGTAACTCACAACTGGACCCGTGCGCTCACACAAACAGCATACATGAATCACAAGACAGATGGAATGATGATGTCAGGGTCTCGTCAGACAAAAAACCAACCTGACAAGATGACAGGACCGTGACATATTTGTAACTTTATTTGAGGTCTAAAAATATGGCGATCCTCAGGGAGACACTGAAAAACTATGAGATTCATCGCAACAGTTAAAGATGTTCATCCAGCGCGTGTTAATGGTATATAGAAAAACGGAAAGACAAAAACTTGTCTGAACTCATCGAGTTCGGGTCAGGTTGACAACCTCTATCAAACGTGTAGAATAACCAAATATTGATTTTGTATTAGAATAGTGGCACGTCAAACTGATAACCGAATGTCGAATCATGTTGCGTTAAATGTGATAAATAACCATTCATCATTTTTTTCCAACAATTATTTTATTGTCAACGATGTCGATAATGTCGACTAATCATTTCAGCCCTATTATTCATCCATAAATGTTTAAAAACACACTGTTGTCCTATGACCTCATCACATTGCATGTTTAATTCAACGAGTGGCATCCTGTTATCATCTTAGAAGTAAACATGTTTATGAAGCATTTAATCCAATTTTGTGCCGTTTACATATGGTATTTTTTTTTTTTTACAAAAACGGTTTGTTTGTTTTTTTTATTTGCTTACTGTAAACAGTATACATGCTATAAACTGCACAAATAGAGAAGTGTGGTATTATGATATTCCAACCCAGAGTAAAAGAGTGATACTGTCTTTACTGTACATTTTATTCAATTTTTACAGCACTGGACATTTAAAATGTCTTATGCTTCTGCTGGAAAGTACATGGACATATTCAAGGCTGCTGTTTTTCGTTGTGTAATAGAAGATTCTTTAAAGATTCTTCCAGAAAAGGTAAAAGATTGATAAACAGTCTCAAGGCATTTCCATTGTGAACAGAGCTCTCATCAGGTTCAAACTCACCCACACACACTCCACATGTAAGTTTTATCAAACCAAGCACGCTGCAAACATGACATGCTCTGGGCCACACAGAAAAATCTCTATTAATGGCATGTAAAAGGCATGTCAAAAATGACTCAAAATGACACATTGGGTGGGTAAAACTGGTTTAAATTTCTTTAGGAATTTCCATTAATGGGTGGGACGGGGGAGACATTTCCCCACCGCTTTTTACCAAGGCCAAATTTTGTCACCATCACTCTTTGAAATAGCTTGTTGTCTGGGGCGTGTAGTACAGAGGAAACGAGAAACATTTCTTGAACATAAGTTTCCACTTCATTCCTGTGTGTTATAAGTGACGAGCCAGTGCTGGAATTGATTTTTAATGTTATGACGAGTGCTTGTTGCGGCTGTTGACGGTGCTGTAAAGTGACAGTAGCTCTACTTGCTTCACTTTTCTGCATGTCAAAACTTCTCCAGGGCCCAAAACACCCTCAGACCCCAGAGGGATAACTCAGTTTCTGCATTTGCAGTTTGAAGATTTCACCAGTAGGTGATAATAAAGTTCATGTCCAAATTCTAAATGTACAGAACAACAAATAATGTCCTTGATGATTGCTGTTGAAGCATTTAACTATTTAACTATTATTATTTTTATTGTTATGTTGGGCCAGTGGAAGGAGAAAGTAAAATGTTTGGATTTGGTATGATACTTTTGACCACTTCATTATTTAGTTTATATTTTCATTTAGTTTGAAGTGTAATTGGTATTAAGAAATATTTTTGGTTAATTTTTTTGTGTGTTTCAGTACATTAATTACATTTTTCAAAATCAATGTCGACCGGTAGATGTGAAGTGTGTGCCGATACAATCACTGTTAATACAAGCCATTATTTGACACAAACTAATTTAAATCCATTTTTGTATTCTTCCAATTCATTGCATACAGTCCATTTACACAACCAACTTCTTATGAATGTATGTTTTTGTTTATATCACTGGTGCTTGACAGGGAATGGACTGTATAATAGGATGGAGACGGTGCTGGAGAAGAACCTCCATTGACCCGATTAGCGCCTTCCATGTGCAATTTCACCAAACCCGCTTGCGCCCAGGCCTGGTTCCACATCAAAATCACTGAGGGTGCTTCTGAAAATAATGGGGGTTCTCTGTATAAAGTGGAGATCTGTTGTAATCACAAATTTTTTAAATATATAAAATCATGTTTAAATGCTACTAAAACAACGTAAATAACTGTTACTGTACAAAACATTTATTGCTTCATTTTTTCACATGATCAGGTCGCTGAAAATGGCAGCAAAATGTTGCGCCTGCAGATAAGGACACTGATTTGCACAATCATTTGCTGCTACATTTCTATCACGTGTTTGTAAATCTGAATAAAGGCTGAATAAAATGATTATCACTGAAAAGGTTTGCTCGCAGACTTGGCAATAAACAGCTCACGCAGCATCAAGAACGGACACAGAGTGGCTGCATCACACTTTTCTTTGAGAATAATATTGCACTATTGAGCACTTTAAGGTTTATTTTTTTCAAAGAGGAGAAAATGCACGCACTCACACTACTCCGCCCCTGAGGACATTTTTGTTTTCTGAAAGTCAGAACATCAGCATTTCCATTGCTCCAATACCACTCCATCACGAGAATAGGCTAACAGTGGTTCTTCTCAACCTTTTTTGATGAATGCCCACTCAAGCTGCTCTGTCCATTGAGCCATATCCTTCCACAGAGCCATACAGGTGCATTAGCTGAGGCTGTGCCTCCACCTGTGTATTTGACGCTGCTCCGCGACATAAAAGCCCAATCCTCCTGTCACTCTTCATCTGGTCTCGACTAAGAATACAGACTTACATACCTGCTACCGCTGGTTACGCCCTGAAGACATTCCCTTGCTCTCTTATCCTGGTTCCTGCTTGATGATTCCCCAAGTTCATCTCTGCCTTTGTTTAGTTTGTTTTGTTCTCAATAAACACAACCTCCGGGTTCTACGCTATCTACGAGTCTGGGTGTCTGTGACGGGTACAAATGCATACCAAACCGTATAATTGAGAACCAACTGATATACTCCAAGTCTAGGTAATTGTTTTAATGCAAAGAAGAAATTGATGATAGATTTGATTATTATAACTGATAAACGCCCCCCTCTCTACTAATGCCCCCGTTGAGAACCCCTGGGCTAACATATAAAAAGAAGGATGGATTTTGTCAAATAGGCCTATAATAAGACTGTTCATAAATACAGAAAATTACAGATGTTGAGAATGAACGTGAGTGCGGGAGGTAAATAATGAGCTACCTCAAGCAATTATTCATTGTGGAGACTTGTGGCCCAAAAAATAACAAACTTCTCCGTTCACATATGAAAAAAACAAAAAAAGATGGGTTATAGTACGTCTTTTTCCTCTTTTAGATTTGTAAAAAGTGATCTATCACTCACGCAAAAATTCATAGAAGTTGATGGGGCATGGGCATTCTTTAAAAAACAAAAAAAGTCACAGCCTGTCAAAACCACACTTGACATTTTGTGTCATGGACAAATGAAAACGCTTTTCAGAGGTACTACATTTGTTAAGTGCACTGTTTATTTCCACATGCTGTCTTAATCGTTTTAGCACCCGATTCACAAGTAGAATAATATGATGTGTACGGGCAGGGCAGTACGGAGTACTAGATTGTGCTGGACGCAGCGGATTACAGCAATCTACATACAGTATTACCACTTTACTGGGATTGTACAGCATCACTCCACCACTGTAATCCAGACACCTGAATTGTCTCTTTCAGTTGCTCAACTTCACTGCACTTATGGTTGTGGGTGCCATTTATAATTTAGGGGGAGGGACATTCTAATTCAAGAATATATTTTATTGGACAAATTTAAACGTATATATCCCTTGGTGCTAGATTTTCCCAGAGATGACTGTAACTTTAAATGATTATATCTGTTAATACGGTTTCTTTTCAAGTACACTCAGCATATAGATGACCTAAAAGCTAAAAGACAATTCTTTTTCGAATTTATGACACATGAGGGTAGCTGAGTCTCCAGCCCTAGTGGTCTCATGAATCTGAAAAAGGTATTTTATGAGTTTATTTATATTTCATGAGACCTGAGTTGGGTTATGCATGGAAAGTGTGCAAATCAGAATTAGAAGGATGCACATAAAAACAAAGGGGAAATAAAAAGCTATCAGAAATTCCATGTTGTACTAAATTATGCAAAACTACATTACAAAATTGTAGTCCAATTAAAATCTAATATGAAACATTGCCTAGGGAAGGAGAACCTGGTCTGCCAGATGAATGTAAATCCACCAGAAGGAAAACAAAAGGCCAGTATGATACGGATCAAAGCTGTGCTTGTTACTCGAGCGAATCAGGAGGCAACAACAGACCTGAGAATAAATGTGTGATGAAATAGTGTCGGTCAAAAGCTTTTTTTGAATGTTTATCGATTGCGAGCTGAGAGAGAAAACATGCAAAAAAGCTTTGCTTCATTAAGGTCTTGATTTATCAAAGTGTCCAATGTGTTTTTCTTTAGCTAGAACACTTCCTCAAACACCACGCGCCATCTGTTTCCACATACCGGCAAGAGTTGCATTTATCACCATGGTAAACAGTTTTTCTGAGCAACCACTGGGCAGTGCCACGTTGATTCTAATTGCTTGTTTTGTATTTCTGGTCTCGAGACGCCAAGTAAACACTGCCAAAACGTGAGATTCAGAGGAGAAGAAAAACCATTAAAGTGTTGCTTAGAGTAAAAATGAATTTCAGGCTCAACTTGTTGGCTGTTATAACTCAGAATAATGAATGATATCAATGTAACTAACCTCGGACCATCTCTTCATGTCATCTACACACTCAGGTGAGGCACTGTCTATAACTCTGTGATATAGATACGTCACTCTGTGAAGTATCTGAATGTTTTTTTGACAATTTTTACAAATGTAATACCTTAAACATTTCATTACCCCCTAAGAATATACGGCAATGCGCGTGACAACACTGGAGACCGGAAACTGAAAACAGTCGAATCATGTAACACTTCAGGAAAAAGGTGGATAGCAACGACTCACCCGGATACAAATATTTGCACTGCCAGGCCAAGTCACTGTTTGCATTTAAATAAGCAGATACTTAAGAGCCTATGATTGAGTCATTATTGCACTGATTATTATGTTTCAGCTGTGTGGTATCTTGAGAATATTTCCTGGAGTCACCATTAGTTGTCACTATGCACATACTGGGATAATGTGTTCTTGCATGTTCCAGTTGCAGAGGCAGTTTCAGTTCCAGTGGCTGCCAGAGAAAGTTGTAACACACTGAAATCATGCTTGATACTGAAATAGTTAAATTAAAGAATGTAATTCATAATCCAATGGTAGTTGTGTGATTCAGAAGAGCAATGAGAGCATTGACAAGAATTTACAGGATTGGGACTAAACAGCTGTGTGGCCACAATAAAGCCAGTTTTTAGTGAGGCTAATAGGGAAAAAAACTAATTCAATTTGCTAGGGAGCATAAATATTGAACTGTGGAGCAATGGAAAAAGTTAATATGGTCTGATTGAGTCCAGATTTACCCTATTCCAAAGCAATGGGTGCGTCCGGGTAAAAAGGGAAGCCCACAAAGCGATGCATCGTGCCCACTGTACAAGCCTCTGGAGGCAGTGTTATGATCTGGGGATGCTTCAATTGGTCAAGTCTAGGCTTAGCAATGTTATGCAGCAATAAAATGATGTCAGATGAGCACCTGAATGTACTGAATGACCAGGTTATCCAATCAATGGATTTTATTTCTTCCCTGACAGCACATTACAGGATGACAATGCCAAGATTCATTGGGTTTAAATTGTGAAAGAGTGGTTTAGGGAGCATGAGGAATCATTTTCACACATGAAGTCCTTGGCCACCACAGAGTCCTGACCGTAACCTCATTGGTTAAATCAATATCTTCAGAAGCGATATGATAGGTGAGAAACAGATATTATAGTCAATTTTTACTATAAATTCTCCTCCCTGCTCAGTCAATCTCCACTTTAACTTTCACATTCTTCTTCTGTTTTTGGTGATTCACATTCTTCATGCATATCGCCACCTACTGAGTAGGGAGAAGAATTTAACTGAAATATCTGTTTCTCACCCACAACTCTCATATCACTTCTGACTATATGGATTTAACCACTGGAGTCTTATGGATTACTTTTATGGTGTCTTATGTGATTTTTGGAGCGTGTACATTTTGGCACCCATTCAATTGCATTGTATGTACCAACAGAGCTGAAATATTTGTATTCATCATTTTAATTTGTGTTCTGCAGAAGAAATGTAGTCTTCCACCTCTAGGATGGCATAAGGGTGAGTAAATTATGAATACATTTTTTATTTTTTTTATTTTTTGGTGAACTATCCCTTTAACGGTTTCGTTAACAATTCTTTTAGTATGTTTAAGGAAGTATTATTTGGAGGTAAGAAATGCAATTCTTATTCCATTTACTGCCCTCAGCAAATATAACAAATCACAAAAAGATTTGATTTACACTATTCTTGTAAAAGGCGTGTTTACATAAACGGCATAAGCGCAGTCAAATAATTGATCCTAATTATATGTTTAAAAACATTTCATTCATTATTAAAAGAAAAACAACAACTTGTGTATCTGTAACTACACATTGTCACATGAACAAGCAGTTCGTAACTACACTGCCTGACTGAAGTCTCACAAGCCTCAAGTACAACATTGCATAACACAGTAAAGGCCCAGGTATACTTTTTGGATTGGCTCGTGCCTGGTCCACCACGTTGCCTTTGTGAGTATACTCTTGAGATCCACGTGAGATCTAAGGTTTAAAGGTTAACATTTTTATTTGTAATTACGTTTTATGCAGTGTATTGTGAAACAAAGTAGAAAGAAATTGCTTATATTTCATATAATATAGCAGTTATGGATGACACAATTTTACATTTTTATGTGTAAAGTATTGAAAATCAAAATGAGTTAAACTAATTAACTTTTACAATTATTTTCAAACAATAAAAACATTATAAAAATGTACTTGCATATTTTCTACAGCACAATACACATCCAACAACCAGATGTGTATTAATAAATGAAAAATGCAACATTTTCAGTTAGTTATTATTTTAAGTAGGCTATAACAGTCACAACTACCAAAAACAGTCTTCAGTCTTCAGCTGAGTGAAGAGTCAAAAACAGCTGTCGCAACCAGCACCATCATCCTTAAGTCTACGAGTGTCCCAACGTGCAATCAAAAGTCATACGCACACTCGCAGTGTCTACTTGCACACTAGTGGCCAAACACCAAAAATACTTACGACAAGTGGGTAAGTAGGCAAGACCAAAACCGCAAGTAGGGGTATTGGGACAGGGCTTAAAACAACTCTTTAGCTCTTTAAATGTAAGGCGGGACTTCAGTGCTACATCAGTTTACAGATGGGCGTTCTAATTTCTCCCATTCATTTAAATATAAGTTGCCTGTCTCTGCTAAATACCAGAGACTGAGTGTTGAGAGTAGAAGTTGTTTTGTGTAATGTGTGTCCAAATACAAAATCCACGCAATTGATTTGTCATTGAATAAAGTCTCTTTAAAAACCCTTTCTGTTCTTTCTAGTCAGTTGTTGATCACAAACTACAAAAATAAACATTTAATTGTAATCACACATAGCACAGATGAGTTTCTCTCATTAAACGCACTAATTTAAAGACGCTGTTTACAGAAATGCAGATTCCCTTAAAGAGACAGTACCGGTTTTAAGCACGAGTTCAACAATATTATGCAATTAAAATATAAAATATAATATATGCAATATATTATTAAATATATTGATTAAATACATGAATCTGTTCGTTTTTAAAAAGCTAAAATGTGATAAAAATGATGAAAAACATAGTTAATTAATATTTTCATATTGTAACTAGTTAGAATAATTCCCCTGTATAATCCACAGCATTAGCTGGGAGAGAATATATATATAATATGTAAGCAAAATTGATATTATAACTGAAATACCCATATTATAGGTATAGAATCTAATCGGAATCAAATCAAATCTGGGAAATCTGTATAGATACCCATACCTACTCTCGGAATACTGAACCAATCAGCATCAAGGACCATAACTGACCTTTTATACTACAGTATATACAGTGTACCGTAAAACAATGCACATAACAAACGAATTAAATCAATGAGCAATCAATTATCACTAATCAGATTTGTAGTTATTAGACGGCCAAGTGGTAATTTAATCCAAACTGTACCATCTTCTTCCAAACTGAATGATCAATGGCCAAATTAAGGGATTATAGTCCCCTTCTGACTGTCGAAAAGCCCACTGAGGAACCACGCTGTTAACAGCAGACCTGAACACAAGCCAGAACTCAAGCTGAAGCCTAACATATGCCCTCATATTTAACTGGCCTTACATGAACAACCAGCAGAAAGCATTAATTAAGACCCCTGTGACAGCCAGTGGCGCCACTGCCAGACCACCTCCCCATTCATCATCTCTCTCTCTCTCTCACTCTCATTCCTGCTTTTCTTCCAGCTCTACAGTGGAATACATTAGACATTGCATGTGTGGTATTTCGGAGTATTTTCCATGCATTAATTGCAGACATACAGTAAGATGCGGTGGGAAAAGCTGAGCTGGCTGTTCCCTTATATCTGGCGTAATTCTAAGCATTGTGTTTTCAGGTCTCGGCATGGATCCATTACTTATACTGAGATGAACCATGTGCTGAGATGCCAGTTGTTTATCTGCTGTGTGATTGTGGGGTACAGAGGGTGATTTTGAAAACATTAAAAGACTAAGGCTGCACCTGAATTTGCATTCTCTCAGAGTATGCACTGCATTTGATGGAGAATGCATTTCTCAGCATATTTTCTGTAGGTATGCAGGTGAGTAGTATGAATGCATTCCCAGACATACTTCATCCGGGAACATGGGCATTATCACGTGACCTGAATATATGACGTAATAATAACAACTGTGAAAATAATCTACTCAGTTTAATTTTTTTTAATAGGTAGAATTTAAGCACAGGGAACCAATTTAATTGGTATATACACTCTGAGCACTTTATTAGGAAGACCTGTATACCTACTTATTCATGCGATTATCTTATCAGCCAATTGTGTGCCAGAAATGCAAAGCATAAAATCATTCAGATACGGGTCAGGAGCTTCAGTTAATGTTCACATCAACCATCAGAATGGGGTAAAAAATGATTTTGACCGTTGCATGATTGTTTGTGCCAGATTGGCTGGTTTGAGTATTTCTGTAACTGCTGATCTCCTGGGATTTTTACACGCAACAGTCTCTAGAATTTACTCAGAATGGTGCCAAAAAGCAGCCTCCATTTTGTGTTCTTGGCGGACAGAAGTGTTCCTGATGTGGTCTTCTGTTGTTGTAGCCCATTCGCCTCAAGGTTTGGCATGTTGTCCACATCTGTATGAGTGGTTGATGAGTCTATATTTGAGCATGAATGTACAGTAGTCTACATGGTCAATTCAAATTCCACTTTAATTATGAAAACTCAATGTTACATAGTATATGAATACAGCCATTTTCAGTATTTTGAAATATATATCATTGCACATATGTGTAAGTATGTGATTTTTTTATATCATATATTGTGATATATCAGACTTTTTTATGGGTTTAACCTGGAAGATATGTAAATGTCAAATGGAACTTATATATATATATATATATATATTTAGACTGAAAAAATCACTTACAGTTTTTGTAATTTTTCTCAGTATTTAGTGGTGCTTGC